>NC_080170.1:4725631-4830631 GCF_950295315.1 Erinaceus europaeus | reverse complement strand
CCTTCCCATTCTCTATCTCTCTGGGAGTATGTTCTATTCTTATCTTTAGGTTCCTTATTATTAAACAGATTGTTTGCTCTATACCTTAATGATTTTCAGCCACCAAGTTGCAGATGCTACCATGATGCCAACCGGACTTCCCTGGGCAGACAACTTCACCAATGTGTCCTGGAACCTCACCTCTCCAGAGCCCTGACCCAGTAGGGAAAGGTGGAAACTGGCTGGGAGTATTGATTGACTTGTCAATACCCATGTCCAGCAAAGAAACAATTGCAGAAGCAATTCTCTACCCCCAAAAGAATTTTAAAATCTCTAAAAAATATTATTATCTGTATGTATTGGACTGAGGCAGCCAGAAGTTGAGATGGGAGGGGTGATAGAGAGGGAGAGAGAGAGAGAGAAAAGATACCTGTAGCATTGTTTCACCACTCACAAAGGTTTCTCCCTGCAGGTGGGGGCCAGGGGACTTAAACCTGGGTCCTTGAACATTATAACATATGCACTTAACCAGGTGCACCACCGCCTGACAGCACCCCCCCAAAAAAAAGAACTTCGCTCTATACTTCCAGAGGGATAAATTATAGGGAAGCTTCCAGTGGAGGGAATGGAATACAGAACATAGGTGGTGTGAAATTAATGAAATTGCAACCCTCTTATCCTACAATCATGTCAGTCATTATTAAATTATTTTTTAAAAAAGTCACCCCAGAGTGATGAAGGCCCAGTGAAGGAAAATAAACAATATCATTTCAAGGGTTCCAATAGATGAACTTCTTATCTATCTATCTATCTATCTATTGATTTTATAAGAGCACTGCTCAGCACTGGCTTATGGTGGTGCTGTGGATTGAACCTTGGGCTTTGGAGCCTCAGGCATGGAAATCTTTTTCTGCAGAATCATTATGTTATCTCCCCGGCTGGATGGTATCAACATTGTGAAAGCTCCAAATATTTTCTCAGTTTAAGAAGAAAAGCATGTAACTTTGTTAATATTCCCTGCTTTTTTTTTTTTTTTTTCCTCTATCAAGTATACAAGTTCACTTTTCTGGAGAGACTGAGACCACAGCACTGCTCAGCTTTGGCTTATGGTGGTTCTGGGGATTGAACCTGGGGACCCTCCAGGCCTCAGGTCCCTAAGTCTGGAACACAACCACTGTGCTATCTTTCTGGCACCACTACTCTGGCTTTCTTTGAGAAAAGCAGCCCTTTTCCTGCTTTAGAGATGTCATTGAGGACGGGCATGTAACCTGGCTCAAGATCTGAGAGACCCTGGTAAAAAGTATTCCAAATCACCCCAGTCTGGGTGCATGGACTTTGCTGGAAGCACAGGGGATCCAAAGTTAATGGCACAGCAAACCACCATTTTTCAGGTTTCACTAACCTGAAAGCAAAGGTGACTGAGAGGAAAATGGAATGGCTGGATGGAGGAGAGAGAGAGATGATAGGCTCACTGTTCTTTGAACCCTGGTGCCCAGTCTGCCTGCAGCCTTCTACACTCACTCCTGGAGCTTCTGAATGACAGGGCCTGGGGCATCCCCTTTCTCCTTGGTCTAGGTGTGAAGAGTGGGGGTCCTTTCTGGGCAGCAGTGAGAATCCCCCGAGGGAGCCGATTTTCAGGGTGGGGTGGGTGGCTGCAGAAAGACAGAATGCTCCCACCCTCCATGCCCAGCTGCCCAAGAATATGGTCTGTGCTTGAATTACTGAGAAACAACTCAAGGGCGCGGCCCTGACTCCTCCTGACTCCTCCGCCATTCCTCTAATATACCTTTCTCGATGCTCTCCAGTGACCCCGGAATAAGATTACAGACACTGGTGATTTACAAGAAGTGAAAATTCAATTCAAATGATGCCAAGTGACTTTGATAAACTGCAACCTGGGGGGGACACGTGTATTCTTGAAATGCACATTTTCATTGATTACCTGTGTCTCTCGGCAGTGAAGACATGGCGATTAGGAAGCTTAAGCCCATTACAGGCAGGGGCGGAGGGAGGCTCTAAGCATGTGAGTAATGTGTGGGAGCCCGGTTGCCAAGTGAGTATTACGGAAGGAATCAGAGAGCTCCTCTCACACAGAGGAAGGTGGGGGTGCTCCCAGGACCGGTGGGACTGAGTTTGATGTGTCTGTATTGCCTCAGTTTGGAGTTCAGAACTTCAGTTCCTGCATTACCTGATGTTTGAATCCTGAGTCAAGGGGAAATTTGGACCTGAGGGCTGTTCTTTCTGACCTATAAACCACAAGAGGATGAAAAAGATAAAAAGAAAGCTTGGCGAGCCGCTAATGTAAGGACTTCCCTTAGAAATGAGGAAACTGAGGAACAGAAAGGCTCAATGCGATTGGTCCAAACAAGCTCTTAATGACAGGTTGTGTCAGAAGAGTCCTGTCTTTTATTTTGAATAATGAGGTCCAGAGATGTTCAGAATGGCTTGGGTTGTTATCCAGGAATGGTGACTGTGATCTCTACTTTTTATATTTTTTGCTCAAACAATAATGACCTTGCCTGCTTAACCATTTATTTCTGCAATAGATGGGATGACAACTAGGTGGAAGGTGGCTCTTTTCTTTTCTTTTCTTTTCTTTCTCTTTTTTTTTTTTTTTTTTTTTCTGAGCTAGAGTGAGCCGTTTCAAGAAAAGTCAGTGCATCAGAAAGATTTTTGGATTTCTACATGAGGCGGAAAACTTTCAAAACTCTCTATAAGAATAATTTTCTGTGCTACTTCCAGTTTCCATTCAGTTCGGTTGTATCAAGGACCGAAGCTTCCAGTGGCAGTTGCAATATGTCATCAAAGTCTCTCTGGGCTGTTTACATTTCTCACCCCACATCCTTTGGATGTGTCTCACCCCCCTCAACTTCATGGAGATCTGACAAATGGAAGGCCCCTGCAGATCCAGCCCTCGCCCCACCTGCAGAAACTACACAACGTGCCCTAATCTCTGGCTATGATACCAGCAGAAAGGCCTTAAACTAGCAGAGGCATGAGTCCGGGTTCTGAATAACATGGGAGCATTCTGTGTAAGGTGTCCATCTGTACTTCCCAGCCGATGTTCAGAGGTCACACCAGCACACCAGTGTGAGTGATGCCATGCCAAACCAGAAGATAAAGGGGTTCCGAACTAGCTTTAGTCACACACCCTGGACGTCCCACATCCTCCCTCTGGGCTTCTGTGCTCAACCAGAGGAGTGTTAGACTGGGCAGTGATTTACACACAAAGCTGACACCAGCTCAGTGAACCCCTCCAGAACTGTAAGAGAAGCAGCATTATACGTCCTCCCTGGATGTAATGGAACCTCCTGTTCCCGGCCCCTCTAAATGCTACCTTCCCAGCCATGTGCCGTTCTGAAGAGTCAACTGTCCGCATGACTGAAAGGGGTTGTCATGGCTGAACACCAAAGTCGCTGTGTAACTGGCTCGAGGGAACGTTTTCAGTTTTACTAGAGGACTCATTAAATCCAGAGTTTTTAGATTTTATTTATTTCTCTATTTATTTGGATAGAGACATACATTGAGAGTGGCTGGGGAGATACAGAGGGAGAGACACCTGCAGCACTGCTCACAGGTCATGAAGCTTGCCCCTGCAGGTGGGGGACCTGGGCCCTGAACCTGGGTCCTTTCACACTGTAAACTGTGCTCTAACCAGGTGTCCCACTGCCAGGCCTCAAGTCTAGGATTTATTTGTGTACAGTCAGCTGTTCTACCTCTGCCTCTTCAGAGAACAACAAAGACAAAGCCATATTCCTTTCTGTACAGGGAACTCTCACATGGCGTTTCCACTGCTCCCGGTAGTCTGCTTAACCCTTTTAAATTTCAGAGAGACAGGGAGCCGGGCGGTGGCGCAGGTGGCGCAAAGCACAAGGACCGGCAGAAGGATCCCGGTTCGAACCCCGGCTCCCCACCTGCAGGGGAGGTCGCTTCACAGGCGGTGAAGCAGGTCTGCAGGTGTCTGTCTTTCTCTCCTCCTCTCTGTCTTCCCCTCCTCTCTCCATTTCTCTCTGTCCTATCCAACAATGACAACAACAATAATAACTACAACAATAAAACAACAAGGGCAACAAAAGGGAATAAATAAATAAGATAAATATTAAAAAAATTTTCAGAGAGATATGGATGGATGGAAGGATGGATGGAAGGATGGATGGATGGATGGATGGATGGATGGATGGATGGATGGATGGGTGGGGAGAGGGAAGGATAGGGAAATAGAGGACAAAAGAAAAGGAGCTGCACAACAGCTCCACTCCACCTTTCATGGGGCTTCTCTCTGGTGCTGTCATGGCCCCACCCTGTGAGTCCAGGAGTTCAAAAACCCAAGACCTCACTCATGGTAAATGACACACTCTACCAGGTGTGCCACCTCCTCGTCCCTTAGTCAGTGCCGTGCTTTTTAAATTTTTAAGATTTTTAAAAATTTATCTATTGGGTAGAGACAGTCAGAAATTGAGAGGGAGGGGAGGGGTAGAGAGGGTGAGAGACAGAGAGACACCTGCAGCCCTGCTTCACCACTTGTGAAGCTTTCCCCCTGCAGGTGGGGACTGGGGGCTCAGACCTGGGTCCTTGCGCACTGTAACATGCGCGCTCCACCAGGTGCACCACCACCTCCCTCCCTTTTTTAAAATTTCTTTTTATTTATTTATTGGATAGAGATGGTCAGAAATAGAGAGGGGAGGAAGGGATAGAGAGGGTGAGAGTGCCATGTTTTGTTTTTTTTTTTTAAACTTTTTGATTTGTTATTAATGGCTTGTTACAAGATTGTAAGATTACCCTGTATAGTTTTAAGCTTTGATTTAATTATATTAATTGAACACTCTCCCAGTTTGGAGCAAACCTTCATTCAGATAGGTCAAGGAGAAAATGCTTGAGAAAGGAAGGCAGCACCATACTAGAGGCCTCAGGCTACTGTGTAAACAGAGGGCAGTGAGCTCTGCAATGGGTGGAAGCCTGTGCTAACCGTAGTTTCTCGCATTTCCACACAGAAACCCCGGCTGCAGAGACCAGTCCGCACATGGATGAAACATGCAGAACAATCGCAGTGATCCGCAGTTGATCTTAAACGCAGAGGGCCCAGGGTCAAACCGGAAGACAGTGAGGCGCTTTGCACAGTCCCAGCCCTTTCTGCCCAGTCCCTAACCACCTAGTCGCTGAGCTGTGATGGAAGGCTTCAGAGTGCCTCTTCTAGCTCCCCCAGAGCAAGCCCTGGGAGTCCTGCAGGTGCCTTTGAGAACATAGGGATCTAGTCAGGGTCACTGAAATATGAGAAACCACACAGAGGCCAGCTTGTGTGAAGATAAACACTGGTGTTCCCAGGCACCTGCTTAGGGCTTGATTGACATCTTTGCCGCAGAAGGGATGCGTTTGATGAAATGATCCATCTTATCATGCAGAAGGTAGCGTTTTTAGAGAGAACTTTAACAAAGTGATCATTAAAACAAACAACCAAAACAAAACCAGGAAACTATATCCTTGCAAAATACTGCACTAACAGCGTATATCAACACATTAAAGAGTCAGAACAGTGAAATATGATGTGATATTAATAGTAATATCCCACAGAGAAACATCCTTAGCTTTTGACTAATAAGTCATACCACCCATTAAGGTATCTAATTTAGCACAGAGTGAAAGTCTTGAAAATTAAACCAAGTTAATGCCCACCGAGCTCCAGGGGGAAATTGAGGACATACATTCTGGCTTGAACCTGGGCTCCCCGCTGAACCCAGATCAGAGGCTGTTTCCCAGCGACTTTGTTTCTGCCCCCCCCGCCCCCCCCCCCCAGCCACTCCACAATTCGCCATTTCTCAGGAAGGACCCACTCATCAGAACTTGGGGCCTCAGAATGCAGGCACAGACCCCAAGAAAATCTGAAGAACATCATCCCAGGGCTCTGGTATCCCTCCTCCCTACATCTGTCCCTCCTGGACTCAGGGAATAGTCACCACATGGCAAGTGCAAGGCTGGGTTCTCAGGTTCAAATAAAACAACAGGAAATTATACAAGGTTTCTGCTCTCCTGGGCCCTGTATTCTAGCAGGAGTGAGGTCATTAGCACGTAAACACTAACAAAACACGCACAGTGTTTTGAAAATAATGAGCTGCAGTGACAAGAAAGGGGGGGGGGTGATAATGTGTTTCCAGGATGAGGAAGGTGAGAAGGAGACATCTGGGCTGTTTGCTCCAGGGCGATCACAAGGAGCCTGGGGAGAGGCCAGAGACTACCAGCCACACCAGAGGCCTATGGGCTGGCAGTGAGCTTGCTTGCTTGAGCAAAGTCAAACTAGGTTTTTATGTATGTCAGTAGTTTTTTTTTTAAATATTTATTTATTTATTCCCTTTTGTTGCCCTTGTTGTTTTATTGTTGTAGTTATTATTGTTGTTGCTGATCTAATCGTTGTTGGATAGGACAGAGAGAAATGGAGAGAGGAGGGGAAGACAGAGAGGGGGAGAGAAAGACAGACACCTGCAGACCTGCTTCACCGCCTGTGAAGCGACTCCCCTGCAGGTGGGGAGCCAGGGACTGGAACTGGGATTTTTACTCTGGCCCTTGTGCTTGGCACCACCTGCGCTTAACCACCCGACTCCCAATGTCAGTAGTTTTTAAACACTGACCAGGGCGCCAAGTGCTGGATGGTGGAGAATCTGGCGCTGAGAGTCCTGGAGGTTGATTTGGATGGGTGTGCGGCAGAAGATGCGCGCGCGCGGGCAATGGAGGGCACGTGGCAGCCTCGCCCTGGGTCCTGCAGATGCCCTGTAGCTGGAGACCTTCATGTTGTACGGCTGAGAAGGTCCAGGCTATGTGAGGGATGAAGGACCCCAGAAAAATTATCAGAGGAAGATCCATCACTATCTATAGTTCTAGTGCTTAATGTATCAGACTTTATTTTATTCCATGCAATCACCTTTCTGTGGAAATGATGGTTTCAGAGACTGTCGTTCTGACTGGTGTATAGTTTCTTATTTAATTATTGAGACATCTTTATTTATAGGATAGAGACATCCTGAAATTAAGAGGTAAGGGGAAAGAAAGAGGGAGAGAGACAGAGAGACACCTGCAGCCCTGCTTCAGTACTTGTGAAGCTTCCTCCCAGCAGATGGGGGCTGGGGGCTTGCACACTGGAAAATGTGCCCTGAACCAGGTGTGCACTGAACCAGGTGTGCACTGAACCATGTGTGCACTGAACCAGGTGTGCACTGAACCAGGTGTGCACTGAACCATGTGTGCACTGAACCAGGTGTGCACTGAACCAGGTGTGCCCTGAACCAGGTGTGCCCTGAACCAGGTGTGCCCTGAACCAGGTGTGCCCTGAACCAGGTGTGCACTGAACCAGGTGTGCTCTGAACCAGGTGTGCACTGAACCAGGTGTGCACTGAACCAGGTGTGCACTGAACCAGGTGTGCTCTGAACCAGGTGTGCACTGAACCAGGTGTGCACTGAACCAGGTGTGCTCTGAACCAGGTGTGCTCTGAACCAGGTGTGCCCTGAACCAACCAGGTGTGCACAACCTGGCCACCAAGTTTCTTCTCTTCCCAGCACAGCAGTCAGCACACCGCACCCTCCACCGACTTGTCACAATCCTCTACTACAGCATGCTGGACCCTCAGAACGCTCTCAGATTTATACAAAAAATAAGGTCAAAAAAATAAAAAAGAAACCTCTAGTGTAGTAAAGAGCCCTTTGGAATATAACTAAAATATGTCTATTAACTACCTAAAAAACAGAGACCCCCAACTCTGCATTTTCACTATTCCATCCTCTAAGTTCATAATTAGTGAACAATTTGTTTGGCTTTACATGTTAATTCTCTTTTCAATCACCAAGTTCCAGATGCTAGCATGATGCAAACCAGACTTCCCTAGACAGAGGACCCCACCAATGTGTCCTGGAGCTGTGATTCCCCAGAGCCCTGCCCTATTAGGGAAAGAGAGAGACAGGCTGGGAGTATGGATCGACTTGTCAACGCCCATGTTCAGCTGGGAAGCAATTACAGAAGCCAGACCTTCCACCTTCTGCATCCCACAATGGCCCTGGGTCCATACTCCCAGAGGGATAAGGAATAGGAAAGCTGTCAGGGGAGGGGATGGGATACGGAGTTCTGGTGGTGGGAACTGTGTGGAGTTGTAGCCCTCTTATCCTATGGTTTTGTCAGTGTTTCCTTTTTATAAATAAAAATTATACAAAAATAAATAAATTAAAAGAAAACAATAATTTTAAAATGTCTGACAGAAAAGCAGGGGTTCATAATTCAACATACAAGAGTATTGCCTTCTGAAGCTTTAGAATAATACACAGCCTAACATTCAGGAGGAGAACGATACTGTTTACCTTTGATAGATCGTGAATAATTTTAATATACATCTTCATCCTTAATTACAGGTATTCTGAAACCATATATTTAAAGAAATTTACTTGCTGTCATACATGATTTTAATATTTCTCTCAATATTATTATTATGCTAGCACGTGCACAAAACCATTGGCTCTTTTTGGTTTCTGTTTTCACACAATGAATTAATGCTGCTGGTGTGGCCAGAATATTTAAAACTGGCAAATGAGATTCTCTCTTTTGCACCATGAAATTTTGGACTTCATGTTGACATGGCTTGTTGGCAATGCCTCTCATGCTAGTTCTGATCCTCAGTCTGTGACTTATTTACCAGGTACCCAAAGCCAGTTACTTATTCTTGCCAGACATTTCCTGTAAAATAAGGGGAAATCATCAGTCTGATGATCTGTGAGAATTAAATGAGATTCGTGTAGTTATCATACTATTTTGAAATGAAATAACACCTAGGGTCGCACAACAAACCTTCATGCTGGAGGCACCAGAGGCTACTGACTCCACTGCAAACTAAACTAAGCAGTACTCAGATAAAAAAAAATAATAACAAACAAAATAATTAATGTTATACTCAAAACAATTAAAGCTAAACTTCTCAGCCATGGCCTCTTGTGGCAGCGCCAAGGACTCTAAAGAAGGGGGGCGGGAGAGGGCTGGCAGGCGGGGGCAGTGATGACTCAGTAGCCAAGGGAGCTGTCAGTTGGTGGTGGGCGTGGTGGGCGTGGTGAGCAGACATTTGCCACAGGGAGAGCAGTAACTGTGGGCCTGGGATGTTCTGGGTCTCTGCAGTACAGAGTCGACTTCCACTTGTGAGAGAGGGCTGAACTATTATTGAGATGCTACATTGCGGAAAGTGGACAGTTGGCAGCTCTGAGTTCTTTATCGTTTCTGAGGAGAAGACTAAATCCACAGTTGTCTCCAAAAGCTAATAGAATCAGGTGAGAAGAGAAGGTATAATAGTTAAAGTTGAGAAGTAGGTTGGGAGGCCAGAACATGAAGATAATAAAGTTCAAAGAGTTGCTTTCCTACCTGCCCGCCTAGCCATCTAGCTATCTATATGCTTTCTATAAGGCAAGTACATTTCATAATTTTCCCTAGAGAAAATATGGTCTAGTCCAACAAATATTTGAGAGTAGAAAGTACCAATACGGGAGGAGGCAGGTGGTGGCACACCTGACAGGAACACATGTTACAAAGTATAAGGACCCAGGTTCTAGTCCCAGGTCCCCACCCGCAAGGGGAATGCTTTGAGAGTGGTGAAGCTGTGCTGTGGGTGTCTGTCTCTTTATCTCCAATAAATAAATATATGAAAAGAACTAAAAATACATACCA
The DNA here is from genome assembly GCF_950295315.1 of Erinaceus europaeus. Classification (NCBI taxonomy): domain Eukaryota; kingdom Metazoa; phylum Chordata; class Mammalia; order Eulipotyphla; family Erinaceidae; genus Erinaceus; species Erinaceus europaeus. The sequence goes on along the minus strand of NC_080170.1, from coordinate 4,820,970 downwards.
ACATATCAAAGATGGCAGTTGCATTTTGAAGTAGACACACGTGTCCGTGTGTGTATGCATGTGCATGAGTGAGTGTGTACATGTATGTGTGTATGTACATGTGTGTGCATGTAAGTGTGCGTGTGACTGAGTGTACATGTATGTGCATGTATGTGCATGGGTGAGTGCATACATGTATGTGCATGTATGTGTATGTGCATGTATGTGTGTGCATGTGTGTGACTGAGTGTACGTGTGTGCATGTGTGTGTGCATGAGTGAGTGTGTACATGTATGTGTGTACATGTGTGTATATATGTGTGTGCATGTGTGTGACTGAGTGTACATGTGTGTGCATGTGTGTGTTGTGTGCATGTGTGTGTGCCTGCATGTGTGTGTGATTGTGTGTGTGCCTGCATGTGTGTGTGTGCCTGCATGTGTGTTGTGTGTGTTGTGTGCATGTGTGTGTGACTGAGTGTACATGTGTGTGAGTGTGTGCATGTGTGTGACTGAGTGTTCATGTGTGTGCATGTGTGTTGTGTGCATGTGTGTGTGCCTGCATGTGTGTGTGATTGTGTGTGTGCCTGCATGTGTGTTGTGTGTGTGTTGTGTGTGTGTTGTGTGCATGTGTGTGTGACGGAGTGTACATGTGTGTGACTGAGTGTACATGTGTGTGCATGAGTGTTGTGTGTGTTGTGTGCATGTGTGTGTGCCTGCATGTGTGTGTGATTGTGTGTGTGCCTGCATGTGTGTGTGCCTGCATGTGTGTTGTGTGCATGTGTGTGTGACGGAGTGTACATGTGTGTGACTGAGTGTACATGTGTGTGCATGTGTGTTGTGTGAGTGTGTGCATGTGTGGTGTGTGTGTGTGTGTGTGCCCTCTGTCACACCTACAGCTCCACCTAGTCCCCGCCAGCGTCCAGAAGGTAACCTTCACTCCTGTTGAGGCTGGGGTCTGCAGAGTATCTGGTGCCACCAAGCCAGAGAATGCCACCCCCCTCCACCTCCTGCCAGCCTTAAATTCTCATTATCATGTTGTCAGCCTGGAGTCTGTTAACCTTTTCAGTGCCCGGGCTGACAGACGAGATCGCCTTGTTAATTTGCAGGTGCCTCACTGCACTGCTGCTGGAAACACCAACTCTAGTTCTGCTCATCTCAGAGGCCAGTGGCAAGTGCCCAGCAGCAGGCAGAGAGGGGATACAAGTGCTCTGCCTGCATTATTTTGATAAATGAATCACCCACATTACAGAGTTAGTTTGGAAATTAACTAAACACTTTTATTCTCCTACATGAGTTTTTTTTTTTTTTTTAACAAACTCCCTGTAAACACACATATAAATGCTGTAACGGATAACAAGGTGATTTTAAAGAAATCTTCTTTATAAGCTGTGGACACTCTTTCTTCTTTTTCTTTCTCTCTGTGAATTAGAATAGGCAGAAGAAACTGGCTGTCAATTCTATGACTAGATCTTCAGCAAACCTTCTCACAGAAAGGAAGGTTTACTGCCTCATGCTGGAAAGTGATGTTCCCTAAATTAGGGAGTTGTAGTTCCTATTCATTAGAGCATGTAAACTTTCTTGGAGTGTTTCTGCAGACCAGTCTCTTTGATAATGCAGGCGTCTAATGTTCAGCCTAACATGGTATGGATTGCTCCCTGGTGCTCCCAGTGAGCTGGCAGCAGCAGCTTCTGCACTGCCCTAATCAAATTTTGTCTAACCAAAAGCTGAACTAAGCATATTTGTTTTCCTATTTATAGTTGCATGTGCTTACATAACACACGAGGTAGCAAGACTTAAAAAAATTCAAATCTTAAAATGCATCTATTATGTTTAGTTTAAATAAAAGCTGTGTTATCCCCATTCAACAACAATATTAAAAACTGCAGACAGACAGCTGCGTCTTGCTTATTTTCCTACTGGTATAATCTCTGTGTTCATCCACAATAAAACAGAGCAGCAGGCTGGAATGGATGGCTCGGGGGTGAGCTCCATCCCCACCCTCTCCATTTGCTTGGCCCCCTGGCCCTGGGCCTTTCTCGCACACACTGTGTGTTTGGCGGCAGTGCCAGCAAAGTAAGGAGGCAGAGGGGAGGGGGCACGGTATTGTGCTGGCCCTCTGGGTAATTCCCACTGCCACTGGGAACCGCTGCCTCTGAAACAGATGTTCCATGTTGATAAGTGGGGACTGGGAGAGGGATTTTTACCCCACTGTTCATTTCTCTCCACTTCCACTCCCCATACCTGGCAGCAGTGCCTCTGCTACAGCTGTCTCTGGCAAGCCAATCTGTTCAACCCAGGCTCCTAGGTCTCATTTCATAAATCACACTCAGCCCTGGACAAACCCCAGTCTCAAAGCCCCCAAGCCGCTTTCCTTGGAGGGATGCCTCTGTCCAGAGGAGAGGTGAGAGACACTGGGCCACGGGCCTGGGACGAGGGTACTGTCATGATCCATTAAGAGAGCCACATGGAGGACAGCTTTCCTTCTCACAGTCACTGCTTGGTAAAGTCACAGATGAGCATCTGCAGAGCTGCTCCCTGCTCTCCTCCTGGAGCATTTGGGAGAAAGCCCAGGGTTCCCCGGGGAGCTCCTGTGCAGTCACTTCATGCAGAAAAGCATCCCCTAGTCCCTTTCCTGGAGAGCAAACTTGGCTGACTGAGCCTCAATTCTGAGATCAACTCAGGGGCAGAGCATCTTAGGAGCCTGGAAAGGGCCAAAGACAACTCTTGATGAAGTAGTAGGATCAAAAGGAAAACTAAACCAAACCAGACAAACACACAACAAAACCTGGAGTCCAAACTCTTAGCACTGACTAATGCAAATGCAATTTTAAAGATTTACATGACCATGTTCATGCCATGTAGTAATGATTTAAAACAGACACCATTTATTCAGAACCTCTCATTGGACAAGGATTGTGAGATTTTTAACATGTTACCTTATTCATCTCCCATTACCAGCTGTGGGCTGGGAGCCTGTACCCCCACTTTCTGCAACAGAAATCAGAGAAGTTCTGAGGCTTAGCTAGACCTCTTCCAAGTGTGTTTAACGAGTATGTATAGAGGTCTAGTGGGTACTCTGTTATCTACCCCTTAACGCTGATCCTTACTGAGTTCTGCATGAGTATGTGTGTCAGTCTGTGTGTGTGTGTGTGTGTGTGTGTGTGTGTGTGTGGACTCATGCATATTTAAATACTTAGATGAGATAATCATCAAGTAAGTATGTCCTCTCCCCACTGTATAATTCTTACATCATTGAAAATCTGAGTAACGTCATAATTAAGCATCAGGGAAATATTTAGAGATAGTAGTTTAGGCAAAAAGGTTGATGGGAGAAGACAGGTTTCTGGGTTTCATGGGGAAATGTTGGTGATACTGAGGGTGCCTTCCCAGTCACATGTTCAGAACAGTGAAGGAAATCTAGACATCAGAACCCAGGAGATGTGTGGGGAGAGTGACAAAGGGTAAACTCTGCAGACTGGGACATGGCTGATATAGCTGGCATCAAACAAACAGAGCACTGGGTAGGGTCGAATGCTGAGAATCCTTGGAGGGGCAATGCCCAGAGCCCCTCTGATCTGCTCTTCGTTCTGTACTTGGTGTGAATGGAGCGTTTAAATGCAGAACGAGTCTTTCTCTAGCCCCTGCAGTGTTCAAGCTCCAGGAGAATTTCTGTGAATCAGAATCCCAACTCAGTGCTCTAAGACAGCTTGGCTGGTAGAGCTCACACTTTGCCCTGCAGGAGGACATGGCTTGAGGCCACAGCCCCATGGGAGCACTGTGCAAAGGGGAAGCTCTGTGAGCTGTGGAACAGTGCTAACCCTCCTCCTCCTCCTCCCCCTCCTCTCCCCCTCCTCCGTTGGGTAATTGTGCAGATACCCTCAGGGTATCACCCATTCCCATGAGAGCTGAAACCCTAGCTTCCCAGAGTGCCTTGTTCTCTCCACCCCCTTTCCCGGCCAATCCCATCCTGACTTGCCACTTCCCGAATTTCTCCCATAAAAGCCCTCCTGCTTCCGCCTTTCTCTCTCTCTTGCCTTTTCCCTAGCTTGGATGACCTGACTCAGAGAAGGGTTGCTGCGCATAGCAGGAGGCGGTGGCCATTTTGCTAGCTCCACGTGGCCCAAACCACTGTGCCCACACCCGACTCTGAGGTGCCTGAGTGAATAAAGACTTCTGTTCCTGCTCTGCTCTGATGTCTTCTCTCTCCCCCATGACAAAACCAGACACTCCTCCTTCTCTCTCTCTCTCTCTCTCTCTCTCTGTCTCTCACCGTCTATCTGGAAGAAAATACAAAATGTATTTTGGGAACTGCAGAATCAACACAGAATTGAAGTCCCAGGATTACCTCTGGAGAAAGCGAAGGGAAAGGAAGAAAAGAAGAAACCCATTTTGTTTTGAGAAGATGCAGAAAAGTAGCAACTGACATTTGTGTCTGATGATGAGGTTTCTAAACCATATACTTGTTGAGCCCAGTAATGCTCATCCACTTTCTAAATTAGGGCATTTGAGAACATCTGAGTAAGCTTTGACGACAGTAATGCAGAGAATAACAACTACTGTTTCTAGTGTACTGTCTCAATCTTCACCCAAACCTATAAAGTAGCTACGTCGTTCAATTCATTTTTCCAAAAGAGGAATTTGAGGAATAGGCAGATTTTGCTGTGTTTTGTTTTCCCTTAAATATCAATGAGGTAGAAGGTGTGCAATCCAACAGTCACATCTAGGTGGATCATCTTTGTGTGTGTGTGTGTGGGGGGGTAGTTTCCTAGGACCACTTGTACAGTACGAGAATTTGTGTTAGTGATTGCCTAGATGGGCACTGTTTCCCAAAAGTTTACTAAGTTTTTTTTTTTTTTTTGCCTCCAGGATTATTGCTGCGGCTCAACGCCTGCATCATGAATCCATTGCTACTGGAGACCAGTTTTTCCCTTTTGTTACCCTGGTTGTTTTTATCGTTGTGGTTATTATTATCATTGCTATTGATATCGTCATTGTTGGATAGGACAGAGAGAAATGGAGAGAGGAGGGGGAGACAGAGAGGGGGAAAGAAAGACACCTGCCGTGTCTTTCTGCTGTGCTTCACCGCCTGTGAAGTGACTACCTTGCAGGTGAGGAGCCAGGGGCTCGAACAGGGATCCTTACACAGGTCCTTGTGCTTGGTGCCACGTGCGCTTAACCCACTGAGCTACTGCCGACCCCCCAGTTTACTATATTTTAACCAGAGCCAGGGACTGTGACTACAGATTAAAAAAATTATTTTCCCTCCCATGTCCTAGTCACCATGAGTTCTCAAGAGTGTTCTCTGAGCAAAGCTACTAGTAACAATATGGTGTCAGAAATGAAGTACAGCAATGTTTGAAAAAGTAGCCTAATGATCCTTCCTTCCCTTCTTCCTTCCTTTCTTCTTCCCTCCTAGCTCACTCCCTACAGTTCCTCTCCCCGTTTCATGAAAGACCAGGACCCCAGTTCTAGAATATGTCTTTTTACTTCATGACTGCAACTTGTTTGTCACAGACATAAGTAGCTTTTCCCCGCTTTGTCTTGATATTTGCTAGCAGTGTTTTGTGAATTTTCTCCAGACATTTCATTAGTTTCATAGTGAAATTTGATTATCTCCAAATGTATGATTTATTTTTGTTAAGAACTGTTCTTGCATGTGAAACAATTTGCATTTTTTTCCAAGATAGGTTTAAGGAGCGTGTGTGTGTGTGTGTGTGTGTGTGTGTGTGTGTGTGTGTGTGTATGGAGGGTACTAAGACAGGCTCACAGAATACAGGATGTGAAAATGGAAAATCTGATTAATATTACAATATATCTCCAGAAATGTTGGCTTCAACTTCTCATCATGACTAAGACACACAGTTCAAATGAGAGACTGGCAACTGTTTTCTTAAAATTAGTATAGCCCCTAGAGATTACCAAACTCACTTTATGGTGATAATACCCACCAGAATATTTGAGGAAATATAAAATATTGTTATTAAACATTTATTTTCCAATGATTATGATAATATTTAAATGTTATTCTAAGATAGACTTTTATTAACTTAACAAATTATGTTCATGGTATAAAAAGAAAGATGGTCTGAGTATTCAATATACAAGGTGTGGTGTTTGCTATTAAGCACTACAAAATCCACTACAAAACATAACTGTCTTTTTATAACCTTTAGATGATTACAAGCTATAGAGACAATAAGGTCTATTTTTGCAAGCTAAAGAAGATCTTATTATACAACTGTGATAAAGAAAACAGTAAACAACAGTCACTTGTTAAACTAGTGTTTCTCTACAATTTAATATACTTTTCAGAAACACCTGCAGTAGAAGTCTCACTTCATTGGGAATAAACAAAAATATCACATGAGGTTTTCACCATTATAATCCCTTTGCCAAGAGAACGACTAAACTTTCTTTAGATGGTTCAGAGGAACAAAAGACCAGGAGCATATCGACAAACAAATCCCCGGATTTCAGAATGCAGTCTAAACCAGGTTATGTTGGCGGTACCCCCAAAGTAGGTAAGAATTTTCTCTAAAAGGCAAAGCAGCAAATACTTTAGGCTTTGCATCAGATGGTCTCTCAGTTAGTGGGTTTTTTTGGTTGTTTTTTTTTGTCTGTTTTTCTTTTTATGAACGGGAGAGAGAAACAGAGAAAGAGAGAAAGAACAACATATTCCTTCACTCTGGCAATTCAGTGCTGGGGATCGAGCCAGGCCCCACACACACACGCACACACACACGCACACACACACGCACACACACACGCACACACACATGCACGCACACACACGCACACACGCACACACACACGCACACACACACGCACACACACACACGCACACACGCACACACACGCACACACGCACACGCACACACGTGCACACACACGCACACACACGCACACACACGCACACATACACACACACGCACACGCATGCACATACACGCACACGCACGCACACACACACGCACACACACACACACGCACACACACACACACACACACACTATCACTGAGCCTTCCCCTCTGCATAAGGAACTCTGTAGGGAAAAAAAACAGAGAAAATGTGTGAATGAGAAGACTTTCCTAATGCTTTCATGAATGCTGAACTGACTAAAACAAGCCTTGAGAGGGCTCTGGCACACAGGCAGAAACCTCTGGCTGATGCTCAACTCAGCTTCACAGAACCCCAGTGAGAGCCTGCTCTTAGCACAGGAGCCCTCATTTACCTGGGTTCCCTCACACATTATTTGAAAGTGTTTACCTAAACAGAAAATGTGCTACTAAATTGTCCACTCAGAAGGCATTCACAGAGTAATAAGCACCATTGCTACCTCCTCCTTGACCTAAATGGCCAGTTTTCAAAGGCCATCAATCAGCATGACCTTTCGTGCATCGGCAAACTTCATTTTCAGCACAGAAAAGATGGAGTTCCATAATCCATTCCTGTGTAAGAAAGCTGAACAACTGCAAATCAAGATACCTGAGCAATAGTCAGGATATCGATGTCTCTGCGACTGACCTATGAGGATGAGTCTGTGATTAGCAGCCCCTTGTACTCAGGCCGTACATGAGGCAAGAGTCCTCATTAAAAAACTGGACCACCTGTCCTGCTTTATATCTTACCGCCTTCAGCCACCAAGTGGAAAAGATGCTACTAGGATTCCATCCTGAACTCCCTGGGCAGATGCCCTCACCCATTGTGTCCTGGAACTTCACCTCCCCAGAGCCCTGCCCCACTAGGGAAAGACAGAAACAGGCTGGGGGATATGGATTCACCTGCCAATATACATGTCCAATGCAGCAGCATTTACAGAAGCCAGCAAGCCCACCTTCTGCTCCCCGTAAAGCTCTTTGGTCCATACTCCAGACGGATATGGAATAGGGAAGCTTCCAATGGAGGAGATGGGACACAGAACTCTAACCTAGACATCTGATAGATTTTATAAAAAAAAAAAACAGCAGCAGGAAACACTAGAAAAAAACGATGATTTTCTTCTTAAACTGAGAAGACATGTGGAGCTATCACGATCTTGGTATATTGGACTGGGGGAGGCAACATAATGGTTCGGCAAAAAGACCTTCATGCCTGAGGCTCTGAGGTCCCAGGTTCAAACCCCAGCACCACCATAAGCCTGAGCAGAGGAGTACTCTGGCAAAAAAATGCAAAAAAACAATACATTAAAACATAAAAAAAACTATATATTACCAAAATCTCCAAGTATTGTCAACATTTCAGGCAAATGATAGCTCCTGTGCTTTTAGTAAAAGGTGTGCTGTAGCTCATTTGAAGTCAACTGGATACAATCGTCATCATCCGGGGAACTCACTTGGTGCTATCAGAGAGATACAGCCAAGCATGTGGCTAAAAATCTTCCTTAGGACATTTTGTGTAACATAACCACTGTGAATATTCTCATTAGATGACGCATTCCTGAGATGTAATACCATCAACAGTTAAAAGGAATGAAACCTAGTTATGTGTCAACATGATCTGACCTTCCCTCAGAAAACATCATTAGATGGGGAGAAAAATGTCAAAGAATATGAGAGATAATGGAACAGAGATCTTGGTCTCTGCCCCTAGTTCCTGAAACCCTAGTAATTTCTTGAGTGATCAGAGCAGGGGAGGCCTGTTTTCTCAAAGCTGGATTTCGACCTTGGTTTCTGACACAGAATTCTGGAAACACTTGACAGGAATCTTTTGTTCCAAGGAAGTGATCTGGGGAGTGGGGGATGTCTGGATGGGTTTGGGTGGGGTTGGGCAAGGGAAGGTCCGTGTTATGACTGCAGGTAGAGAATTCCCAGCCTCCTTTCTCTTGAGAGTAGAGATGGACTGAAAAGCGGAGTTAGTGATGTATTGTGCCTACATGAGGAAGCCTCCAGAAATTCCCCAAAGCCTGAGGTTCAGTTCTTTCTTCCTTTCTTTTTTTTGCAGGGGTGGGGGTTGGGGGGAGAGGTGCTCTAAGAAGGCAAGGGGCTCCGCGCCCCTTCTAGCATCTTGCCCTACTCATCCCTTTCCCACTGCTTAGCAGCTGGCACAGGACATGAGCGCTGTTTGCCATCTCTCCATTAGGATCTGTTCGAGTTCTCCATTTCACTTAGCTTTGAAGCTTTTATCTCAGGAAACTCATTCTATTATGGAAATTCTATTCAATAACAAAAAAAAAACACATTTATTTTCATTATATTGTTATAAGTAGAATGGTTTCAATATATTATTTAAGAGACATGAAAATATGACCATGTCATCTACAGTTACCTCATTAAGAGAGGATGTGGTTACAACATACAAAGGGCTGGGCAGAGTGTTATTTATTTATTTATTTTTAATAAAAGCTATTTACTGCAAATAAATTGTGTCTGAAAACATCAAGCAGTGGTAATTGGGGAAGGGCAAGCCTGCCAAGTAAAAATGAACTTTTTCCCAGTCACAAGAGATGGTCAAAGGTATAAATTAAATTAGATAATGCCTTTACACTGTAACTGAATTTGAATTGGCAAAAATGCATTTATAAATAAAATGCTCTATCTTTTAAAATGTGGCTTTTGGTAATGAATTAGAATTTTATGTGTCTCAAGAAAAAGTATAGGTAGATAGGAATGTGGCAAATTGTAGACTCTTGAGGAATGCTACTGAGTCCTTTGGGAATTAGAGGGAGGAGGAGGAATAGCCAAGTGTGAAGCGGGGTACTATCATCAATAAAAATAACTCTACATCTACAGAATGTAGTACATACTGACTTTGTGTATTTACACTCTGTTATTGACTACCAGTTAGCATTATTATTCATTTACATGTGAATTCCAGCACATTGGCATTAAATTATCCCAGTCCTCAGAGAGAACATCCAGCCTGGAAAGACTGGGGTGCTTCACTAATGTCATGACAAGCAGACATGAGATTTAATTATTATTGTCTTCACTGCTGTACTCAGTTCCTTTTGTAGTTGTCAAATATTTCATCATAGCTCAAAAATCAACTCACTGGGACCCATAAATATCATCCAGGAAAGCGGGGAGATCACCTACACAAATACAATCATCTCCTTCCTAAATCTTCCAGGCTGTTGGATGTTGGCTTTAGTGTTTCTGATCGTTGTTTAAAAAGTTCTCAGTTCATATTATTTTTACCAAGGTGTAACTAATGTCCTATACTCTCACAAAAACAGATAGTACCATCTCTGCCTCCTTCAAAATACACAGTTGACCACTGTTGACCCTCTCCCAGGGCACACTTGATATAACACACTTTATTCCTAACACATCCAAGATGTTCAAGTTCCACCTGACCTGTCAGTTGCATTCTTGCACAACCAGAGCTTCACACTGGCAAACTATTTTCATGTTTCTGTGTGTGAGGCAAATGTTATGCATGGATTTCACATATTCCAAGATCAAAGGGGAGTGACAACACTGCTGGGATTCATAAAGGGAAAGGCACAGAGGTCCATAGATCTAGATTTCCTAGTGAAATTTAGTCAATAAATCGAATATCAATTATAAGTAGCTGGAATTATGAGGCCATTTCATAGGAGCAGACTATATTTTTATGGAGTTTGATATTCTAAATTTCAGAGACTCTGGTATTCTTTAAAATACCAGTAAATAGGGAGTCGGGCGGTAGTGCAGTGGGTTAAGCACACGTGGCACAAAGCGCAAGGACTGATGTAAGGATCCCGGTTCGAGCCCCCGGCTCCCCACCTGCAGGGCAGTCGCTTCACAAGTGGTGAAGCAGGTCTGCAGGCGTCTGTCTTTCTCTCCCCCTCTCTGTCTTCCCCTCCTCTCTCCATTTCTCTCTGTCCTATCCAACAGCAACGACATCAGTAATAACTACAACAATAAAACAAGGACAACAAAAGGGAATAAATTAAAAAAAAACAGTAAATAATAACCAGTATGTTGAATTTGGAGAGACACTGAGACAAAGAGATGTCTTTGAGGACTCTGAGAATTTCTATACTGACATTATTTATGTACTATTATTCAAAAAGTTTTAGTTATATTATTTTTTCCTTCTATCTCCCACTAAAATATTTATGAGGGATACATTCGGCAGCTAGTCTGACTAATGGACAACTATTTCACATAAAGTCACGTGATGGAGTGAGATTCCAAAGGGAGATTCATTTAGATTGGAAGGTAGGGGTGTGTGTGTGTGTCTGTGTGTGTGTGTGTGTGTGTGTGTGTGTATTTGCACTACTTTGGCATTCAACTACCAAAATAGTTCTTTCTAGTCAGGTAGTATTTCTAAATCCTTGGTGAGGTAGTTAAGTAACTGAGCATATTTGGCTTTCTTCAAATTAATCTGAATCTTCCCTATAATTTTCTTTGACCCATAAGGTCAAGGAAATTCATAGAAATTTAGCTTAATGGGGAATCAGGTGGTAGCGCAGCAGGTTATTATCTGGTGGCAGGAAGTGCAAGGACCTGCTTAAGGATCCTAGTTAGAGCTCCTGGCTCCCCACCTGCAGGGGAGTCGCTTCACAGGCGGTGAAGCAGGTCTGCAGGTGTCTGTCTTACTCTCCCCTTCTCTGTCTTCCCCTCCTCTCTCCATTTCTCTCTGTCCTATCCAACAACAACGATGACATCAACAACAACAATAATAACTACAACAATAAAAAGGAAAACAAAAGGGAAAATAAATAAGATAATTTAAAATAAGAAAAAAGAAAAAAAATAAATTTTGCTTAACTAAATTTTTCAATAGAGATATAAGAAGTTCAAGCCAACACAATTCAAGTTTATGTTACCACGTTGATATTATTATCATTATGATTTATTTATTTACTTATTATAAGAGCAAGAGGAAATTAGAACATCACTGTGGTATATGAAATGCCAGACACTGAATTTGGGTCCTCATGCTTATCAGTCCCACATTCTGGCAAACGCTAGAAGAAGAAGTCCCGCATTCTAACCATTGTGTCTTCTCCAAGGCTACTAAGATTATTATTATCATTACTGTTGTTTGTCTTTTAAGGAGCCTACCAGTCAGCCAACTTTTTCAGAAAGGTACATTGGTATAGCTGCAATTACCTAAATTCTTGCTTATCTTGAAATAAAGCCTATTGGGTTATTGACGGATGGTTGAAATATCTGGACAATTGGACTTCAGCAATAGAAAGACTAGGCTAGGTGCCAGGTGGTGACATACCTAGCAGGGGACACATGCTAGAGCTTGTTGGTTTTTTCTTCCATTAAAATATAATGTTGGGCTTATTGTAATATTTGACTCCAAAACATTTCTTACGGGTTACCTAATACTTTTCTTTTGGAAGTAAAAGACAGATGTGGAGACAATGTAAAGGCTACATATTTGCTGAGATGAGACAACAGCAGAAGTGTCACGTTGCTTTTGATGTTTCAGTGTTAACTGTTAAAGCTTTTGTTTAGACAAAATAAAATCAGTAGTGATCATCTTTTAAATTGCTTTATGCTGCCTTACAATTAAAATATCAACCAAAAGCATAATAGAAAAAAAATCCTCCGAGAAACAATAGTCTAAGTAAAAGGCATCTAAATATTAGTCTGAACCTCAACCTGCCACTGTCTACTCTTCCCTAGTATAATCTCTGAAATTAATCTTAATTTGGACCAAAGATATGAATTACCTGCTGTAAACACACTTTAAAAATAATACATAGAAATGTATATGCCTGTTAGTTAAAATGCAATCAGTGTTTATTATAAAAATTCAAGTAATCCCTTGGTAAGTGAAACAGCTATGTTGTTTTTTTTTTACTCTCTCACAGAGCAAAATAAGTCAAATATTTAATCATCTGAGTGTTATAATTTAAAATACTCAGCTTGCTCTTAAAATACCAAGGTGTTATACCTCCAGAAGGAGAGAAAATATGCTCAGAGAGGGAGAAATATTAGGGAAAGCTGACCTGAGAGCTCTGAACTCCAATTCCATCTAGATCTGGAGACAGGAGAGGAAAGAAAGGAAAAACATTTGTGAGTAGCAACAGGTATAGGTGTGATTGAGAAGGAAGAGAAGGAAGGACCACAGAAAGAATTGGCAAGTGTATATATATATATATATATATATATATATATATATATATATAGTTATAGAAATAATAGCAACAGTTCTCAGTATATATATATATAGAGAGAGAGTTATAGAAATAATAGCAATAGTTCTCAGCAGCATCGCCCCGCCAGGTATTCGTCGGGATGCGGCATCATCTAAGTTCATTTCCCATGTCTACGCTCGACCGGACCTGCCAATATACGCAAATATCTTCGCCCACCCTGTCCAACGCTTGACGTCTCGTCACCCAATCTGGTCCCCTACGCCTACACTGAACTTCTCTGTTCCAGACTCTTGGAAACAGAGCTGGCAGTCAGCTGAGGTCAAGAACAGACACCTCATCACAGACCCCTGCGAGCGTCCACCCGGCTTTGACCTAGCACGTTATGATTGGGTCCTCCTCCATCGCTATCGAACAGGCCATGGCCGGTGCGCCGCTATGTTCCATCGCTGGGGAGCCAGAGACGACCCGAACTGCCCCTGCGGCTCCAGACAGACTATGACCCACATAGTCAACGACTGCCACCTCTCCAGATTCAAAGGAGGTCTCGAAACTTGACATCAGGCTCAACCTGACGCTGTTGACTGGCTACGGAAGAAGGGCAAACACTAGAAGAAGAAGAAGGAGAAGGAGAAGGAGAAGGAGAAGGAGAAGGAGAAGGAGAAGGAGAAGGAGAAGGAGAAGGAGGAGAAGGAGAAGGAGAAGGAGAAGGAGAAGGAGAAGGAGAAGGAGAAGGAGAAGGAGAAGAAGAAGAAGAAGAAGAAGAAGAAGAAGAAGAAGAAGAAGAAGAAGAAGAAGAAGAAGAAGAAGAAGAAGAAATAATAGCCAACCCATCTCTGTGAGTTTGCAAGAACCACTGAAGTTTCCAGTGGAGGTAATGGGGACACAGAACTTGGGTGGTGGGAACATTGTGGAATTATACACCTGTTACTTCGTAATTCTGTAAATCAATACTAAATCACAAATAAAAATGGAAAAAATCATTAAGGTGTTAATTTGTAGTTATTTAATTTATAAATAGTGCAATATAGGACTCGATTCTGAAAAAAAATCCTCATATTATACAAGTTTACATTCAAGGACTTGGAAAATTTTTTAAAGATCAGGGAGTGGCTCTCAAAGACCAGACTATTCCTAACTACCACGGTATTTGCTGAAGATAAACTTTCATCTTTCCTCTCCTTTACAAATAATGCTCACAAGTGTTGAGGAAATGAAGGAGAAAGATAGTATTTAAAAGTTAACTGGAATAAAAAGGGAAAAAAATGTTTTCCACTTATGAAAAGCAGCATCAATAATTACTCAATGAATTTGGAAATCAGCTCCAGCAGAGAAGTATATGAGATTCCTGCTGATATTGGTCATCTGAGAAATAATGATTTATTGTGTTTGGTGTATGCTTACTTATGTGAACACAAATTTCCACCGTGGAATCAAAATAAAATAAGTGTTCCAACTGCTTGCAAGGTTTCTTCAAAAAGATGAAAAGAAACAAATTGGGCACTTATGCGTGTGTTTAACATAGCTGATTCACTCTGTGACTGTGACGTGCTCAACAAGCAGAAGGGAAACCTGCAATGGGGTTACCATAACCGGTTTCTATCCTTTAAGTACAGAGAAGCAATGTGTAAAGGCTCTATGTATGGAAACGATCAGCCAGAGTGATATTATTGAATAGAAAGCATTGCTTTTTCAAAATTTTATGTTGTTTCATGCTGCAACAATCAAATGTTTGCGATTCAGATGTAAATATGGTGGAGCCATGCTGAGGATGAGCTGTTCTGTGGGTGTAGACAACTCAGGCTGCTTTTCCAAAGTGAGGAGGTCTCATACGTCACTGATGATGGAAACTGAGTAACTGAATGAGATCAACAGTTTAGTACCCAGGGAGGTTTCATTCCTTTAGATTTTAATGTCTGTGTGTTTTCTTTTCTATGGTCATTGGGCAGCTCAAATGTAGACATCCATGCTTAAGTTTCAGTTTACAGAAGCCACAGAAACGTACGGTGAGACAAATACCCCAGAGGCGTAGTGGTAACGATTCTCAGGACTAACACATATGAGATTAAAACTCTTATTCCTGGGGGTCGGGCGGTGGCGCAGAGGGTTGAGTGCACGTGGCGCAAAGTGCAAGGACCGGCATAAGGCTCCCGGTTCGAGGCCCCGGCTCCCCACCTGCAGGGGAGTGGCTTCACAGGTGGTGAAGCAGGTCTGCAGGTGTCTATCTTTCTCTTCCCTTCTCTGTCTTCCCCTCCTCTCTCCATTTCTCTCTGTCCTATCCAACAACGAACAACAACAACAATGGTAATAATAATAACTACAAGGAGGCTACAACAACAAGGGCAACAAAAGGGGGGAATAATGGCCTCCAGAAGCAGTGGATTCATGGTGCAGGTACCGAGCCCAGCAATAACCCTGGAGGGAAAAAAAAAAACCAAAATTCTTATTCTTGTGATGGAGTAGTGAATGCAGGACTTGAGAGAAATCTGCTTGAGAAACCGTTTTGGATGGGGGTGACAGGGAAAAGAGAGAGACTGCCTTGCACTTCTGAAGTTAAGACAGACGTGTTTACCTGGGGTTTTGGCACAGCTGGCAGAGCACAGGACTTGCAAACATGTGGTCTGGAGAGGATCTGTTGAGGGACAGGAGGTACCTGGAGGGCACCGCCCATGAAACGCGAGTGGTGCCAAGTGGGGCTTGGGAAGGTGGAGGTGGGACTTGGGAAGGTGGAGGTGGGGCTTGGGAAGGTGGAGGTGTGGCTTGGAAAGGTGGAGGTGGGGCTTGGGAAGGTGGAGGTGGGGCTTGGGTGTAAGGGAGTCCTGTGGGCGTGGCTGCTTTCTGCTCAGGTCAACATGTGAGTAGCTTCTTTCTGTGGCTTTTCTCTCTTCTCTGTCTCTTTCTCTCTTTTTCTCTCCCTCTCTGTCAGGCTCCCAACCCTAAGTGAGCACCCCATCAACATGTGAGTAAGAGCTCTTGGTCTCTCTCGTGAATGTTCCCAATTTTCCTGAATAAAGTTTAATATTTTTGAAAATTGTGCTCTCTCCTCAATTTTTTGTTGAGATGATGCATGATGGACTTTTTAAATATTGGGGAAACAAGTGCCAGTGGTCCCTCTTCCTGCCAATACAGATAGGTCCTCAGCGCCACATATGGCAAAATGATCAATGCTCTGGTTCTCACAATTTCTCTCTTATTCTCTTTGGTTATTCTCTCTTATTCTCTTTGGTTAATCAATAAGTTGATCAATATTCCTTGGGCATATAATTGCTAACTAGATGGTTGTGTGTAGGGATGAAGTATAAGGGGATAATTCATGCTTTCAGGATCAAGTGCAACTTATTTTGTAGAAAAAATTGTCTACTTAAGGACAGAAAGATTTGAGGATGCCATGCACAATAAGTCAGGTATTTCCTTCCTTTTAACCTTCTTTCTCTGATCTTGTGTTTGTATAGATATAATCTCATTTGTCTCAATTTAAAGCTAAGAATTTTTTATGCTCACCCTAGTTTTCTTAGCTGTGTGCATACAATTAAGTCCCAGATTAAAACTCAAAAAAAAAAAAAAAAAACTTCCTTGACATCAAGTGATGTAATGTGAGCACTTAACCAGATACACCACTGCCTGACCCCTTGACATCAAGTGAAAGTCTTGGAGTCAAACTTAACCACTCCTTCCAAAAATATTTTCTCTCCATTTTTTTTTACAGGCTGATATTAATGGAGCAATGGGATAAAGTATCTTAATTATTTTGGTTGTAATTATTCTGATAAAAAGTAATTAGCAATTGATGTGGCATGAATTCATACATGTGACATTTTCCAGGCTGGAGGACTAAGTAAGCAAAGTTGAGCAAAAACTCAGTCACAAGGTTAAGTGATCAGAACCTCCCCATTACCTTAAGAAGTGGTCACCTGATAGCAACTTCCCCAAGGCATTGGGACTTGCAGTCCTCCATGAGTAAAAGCTTTTAGAGAAGCTTCTCAGTCATCCAAGCCATGTTAGGGACTGCCACTGGTAAAGGGTTTGAAAGAAAGAACCTGCCTTACTTTCATGCATAAGATAAGGCAGGAGAAGGTGACTTTCTGGAGCACTTTCAAGAGAACTCAGGCCTCAAAGTGATGGGCAGAGATACTCACCCTCCCAGCACCCGGTGGTCAGTGGGTGTTCTCTCTCCCACTTGGCTGCACTGTAAATTCTAGTAAATGTTAACTTTTTGGTGACTTGGTCTCTGGACCAGTATACCTGTGGTCCTCCTTTACACTCCCCCTCCACTGCTGGTCATGAACAAGAGTAAGTGTGGTCGAAAGACCTACAATAAAAGCCATGTGGCAGGGGCGGACTGACAAAGACTTTTAGTTCACTTGCTTTATACTGAAATCAGATGAAATTGGATTATTTACTGAGGAGGGAAAGAGACCCACAGCACAAGTCTGGCAGACAAGGTTCCAGGGCTCAGACTCACTCGGACCTCACACCTTTAAGTCCGGTTCTTTACAGACTGAGCCACATTTTGATCTTTAATTCACTTCTTCATGTCAGGCTTTGATACTCCTCAAACAAAACAGAAGACAGCATGTGTGTCTAAGTGGTTGGGTACTATTTTTATTCAAGTCATTCAACAGGAAGTTTTGAATCCTGCCACCTTGAGTGGACTGGGCCTTATCAAGTGGTTGGCTTGTGTAGAATTGCTGAAAATGAAACAGATGAAACTTTGGGGGGGACTTAACAACTTCTGTTTGCTGGCACACGGACCCTTGGAGATTGTGCACCATGTAATCTACTTGGTGTTATTTGGCTCTGGTCATTTCCTGTCAGACAGAAATGTTTTGGGGTACAATATGGTTTTGTAACAAGAATTTTTCTGAGAATTGTCGCTTTAGAGTTTAGCTGATATGTTATTAATGAGGATATGTCCATCTTTTAAGTCCTAAAGCACAAACCTGTTTGGGGAATGTGTTTGTTTGTTTGGGCCTGTGCTGCCAGGGCAGCCCCATGGGGCCACTTAATAGGCTGCACCACCTCCCAGCCTCTCTGGTTACTCCAGTCCTGATGGCACTTCCAGCAGAGAATCACTAAAATTAACAGACAGTAAACCAGACCCCCTGCCATCTCTGGAGGCCCAAATGCCAGGAATCTCAGAGAAAATTGTCAAAAATTTCAGATATTAAGGGAGAGGAGGAGAGCACAGAAAATAAATTAATGAACAGTCAGGCTGGAGAACCAAGGGGACATTTAAGAACGAGCTTGTCTATGGCCGTACAATCCTGAACATGCCCAGTCTCCTCTGATCTCGGAAGCTAAGAAAGAGCTGTGTGCTTCCTTGAATACCTTCACACTGCTGAATGCTTCCCAACTGACAGAACAATGGAGCAAGACATGTGATGACCGTGCCACATCTCCCATACTCCTGGTGAAGCACAGTCTATGCTGGTGCCAGGACCCAACCTTGTCTGCAGTGATGCATGCAGCCTCTAGCATACAGACAGCGCACCCCTTCAGTGTGTTTATCATGATTACTCTTAAATGTTGTGCCATGTTACTAGCTCCCCAAAACTCTGTGAGTGGACATTCTTTATGATAAGACCAGAAGCTCGGTAGTGGCACACCCATTAGAACATACACATCACCACGCCTAAGGCCCAAGTCCCCCGTCCTTCCCTCCCTGCAGGGGCAAGCTTTATGAGTAGTGAAGCCATCTCTCTCCTCTCCCCTTTCTACCCCCTTCTCTCTCATTTTTTCTCTGTCCTATCAAATAAAAGAAAAGATAGAGAAAAGGAAAGAAAGGAAAAGAAAAGAACAAATGTCTACCATGAGCAGTGGTGGAGGTTGACTTGTCTTGTACACACCAAGCCTCAGTGATCATCCTGGTAGCAATACAAATGCGAATAATAACAAAAATAAAATAAAATAAAAACTCCTTACGGTTGACGGCCTTGTGATTTTCATTGCTCCCCGCACTTGAGCCCCATACCTTATGCTCCGGACAGTCATTCTTCTCAGGGGTTACAGACAGACATGTGGTTTCCCTCGCCCACCCCTTAACAAGAGACAATCTTATCTCCACACAGATTCTGCGGGATAATTCTCCTGGAAGCCCTCTGTAGCCTTTCCCACAGTGCTCTGTTGTCTTTTCTATTCCGCAGTCCTCACATGCGCCTTTCGTCTTGTTCATCCCCAGGCTCCACCACAAGACCCCAGAACTCCACTCTGAAACAGGGACTAAGAGCAGTAGTTCTCTTTGCACCTGAGTCAGAGCTGGCAGTGCGTGGATGCAGGCAGGCCATTTTGGAGGGATGGTTTTTGTCCTTAGGACACAAAAAACAGAAGAGGGGAGTTTACAAATGAATGCTCTGCTACACAAACCACAAAGCCTGCTGCGTGGAGTGGACAATTAAAGCAAACCCAGAGGCAAATGGGACCATGCTTCTCTAAAACACTGCTAGCCCCTCTTCCCTGGTCCTGCCAGAAGTCCTCTTAAGGAGAGGCATTGACTCTGAAGGAGACAATGGCTGATTGCAAAGCAGGTAAGACAGGGGGAAAGCTGTCAGAGATATTTATGTCTGAAGATTTCCATTCAAACATTCCATTTATAGATTTGCCACCAGAGAGTAAATAGATAAACAAATAAATGTGTGTGCTTAAATACTTAGTGCGGGTGCTGAAAATGAAGGCTTGAAATACCTAAAGGACATTCACTTGAAGGATGTCATCTTTATTAGCGATGGGACACATTATCTGTGAACTGCCAGGCACATTAGGAAACCCCAAAGGACAAAATGCACAACTACTCTCTTTGTTGTCCAGACCACTGTTAAGTGAGAAGAAATGAAACTTTCTCTAAGCACAGAGATTAAACCAGCATTAGCTGAACAATCATATAAGGTAGACATCACTTATGGGGACAGCCATGGGAGTAAAGGAATGTTTTATTTTTAATAGTAAAAATGATTGTTCATACTCAAACATGACTGTCCAAGTTCAAGATAAAACCTAGGACACCGTCAAGACCTTCAGCATGATAATATTGGAAAGCATCCCAAACACATCCCTTGTTTTCCCTTCTGCAAAAAGCACACATGGAATGTCAAATTCTAGCTTTTTAATTTTGAAATTTCTCCAAGTAGTCAGCTGTGGTAAGCCTGTATGATGTTTAGTACATTCACAATGCTACTAGCCTATGTTAAGTGTCCAGCCAACTATGCACTTCTCGTTATGGGCATATTTAAAGAAAAAATATTTTTAATAAGGAAAACAATGCCATTCTTTGGAATTTCAATAACCTTCAAAATTTTGTCAAAAAAACCTCAAAATTCAATCAAAATTCAGTAGTGCCTATGCAAGATTTCAGGTTATCAAGAGCTCCATTGCTACTGAAGCAGTTACAACTGGTTCCCTCTCACTCTTTGTCTCTCTCTCTCTCTCAAAAATAAATATTTTTAAAACAAATATACAGGTAAGATTACACTATGTCTATTTCTGTATCCCTTCTAGAAAAGAGTGCTCAATTTGATATATTAAAACTTGCAAAATTATTAATATAAAATGGTGCAGGAAAGTCTTATTAATATAAAATGGTACACGATTAGCATGTGGATATAAAAATAGAGTGCATTACCAGATGCTGAAGCCAGAGATTGTTAGTGCTGATTTATTCTCAGTTGTGTTTTTTCTTCCTTCCTTCCTCCCTTCCTTCCTTCCTACCTTCCTTCCTTCCTTCCTTTCACTTTCGTCTCTCATTTTCACTTCTATCCCTCCTCCCCCCTTCCTTCCCCTATCTGCCTTTCTTTTCCCCTTCCTCAGAAAATAAAAAAATCAAACACATCCTGCCAAATGATGCCCTCTCCTCTGCTTCTCACAGGATTCCAGCTGGGACGCTACAACTAGCACACATCTGTCCTTGTGGTTTGTATTCTAGGCTCTCGAAAGGACAAGCTATTTATGTGCTGGTGGAGCTTTTCGTAGTGAGGATGATCTTTGAGACAATTATTTCATGTATCAAAATAAATCTACAGCAATCTATCCCCCCACCTCCCAAGAATCTAACTTGCTGTTAGGTCTCCAAATTCTCAACAAGCATTTGCTGACAAACTCTAAAAGCAAACATAGATAAGATGAAATAAATAAATAAATAAATAGCTTCAACTGATCTGACAACTGCCCATGTTTGGAAAAAGTTGGCAAATCAGTGCAGCCTATCTCTCAGTTAATACAAATGAATCCTGGCCATGCCATAGCAGTTAGCATAGTAGCTGTGGTATGATCATAGTTGTGAAATGCTTGAATCTAGCTTTTTAAATGAATGATATCTCTCTCTCCAATTTTTTTTTTTTTTTACCAGATCACTGCTCAGCTCTGGATTATGATGGTGCAGGGAAGTGAACCTGGGACTTTAAAGCCTCAGGCATGAGAGTCTCTTTGTATAACCATTATGCTATCTATCCCCGCCCCTTGTAAGTTTATTTTTTAATACAGTGTTTTGAATAGATGTGTAAATTTCTGAAGTGATGCTGTAGTACCATTTATATATGGTGAGGCTGATACAGGGTTTGAGGGGAAAAAATGTGTTCAGACAGATTCCTAGTGGCTAATGGTCTGTGTCACTAAGGTATTGCATGATTCTTGGAAAATATCTCACTAAACAATGACTGGAGAGAGTAATAATAAATGCATCTATCAAGCACTTTATTTTCGTCCTTGAAATGTATTAGGCTGTATAAATACTGCAGCAGTTATGCAGAATGAAGACTTTAGAGGAGCTTAAATTATTTCCCAAACATCTCTAGTAAGTTAGAAGCCAATGGTGATAGTCAACCGAATCTTCATCATTCTTGAAACAGATACTATTTGGTTACAAAGATAACATTCAGCCAAATCTCCATCATTCTAGAGATAGTCATTATTTGGTTACAATGGGTTAATTCACCTGATTCCTCTAATCTCTTTGTCAAGTTAGCTTCCTGGGCAATCTTTTAATTTGTATGCAATACATTCTTTATGTAAAAATAAAAATACATAATTACCAAAAAAAAAAAAAAAAAAACTAAGCCAGTAAAGTGGGTGTTGGGTATTTAGAATGGAAAGGTAGTGCCAGCAATAATTCTGGGGTAGGTCTGAGGGTCACTCAACTGTGAAGACCCACAACACCACCAGGGGAGGATAAAGATGGCCTGGGCTTTCCTGAGTGCTCAGTTAGTCACTAGGAACCTCAGTTTTGTTTGACCAGGAACTAAACCCAGACTTTGGGGCAAGTGGATGAAGGAAGTGGTGACAGAAACAGGTCCATGGAGGATATTTGCATTATCACCCTCACCACCACCAGTAGGATAGTGATTATTCTGTACTTTTGTATTCTTAAATATAAATATAAGGAAAATGCTAAAGCCACACAATCTTTGGGTTCATCTCCCCATCAGAGTAAAAGATATAAAACTTTGGGAGTTGGGCAGTAGCGCAGCGGGTTAAGCGCACGTGGCGCAAGGCGCAAAGCGTAAGAACCGGTGTAACAATACTGGTTCGAGCCCCCGGCTCCCCACCTGCAGGGGAGTCACTTCACAGGTGGTGAAGCAGGTCTGCAGGTGTCTGTCTTTCTCTCCCCCTCTCTGTCTCCCCCTCCTCTCTCGATTTCTCTCTGCCCTATCCAACAACGACGATATCAACAACAATAACTACAACTACAAAACAACAAGGGAAACAAAAGGGAAAATAAGTTTTAAGAAACGAAAAAAAATTAAATACACACACACACACACACACACACATATATAAAACTTCACTGGTCTCACATACAATAAAAAGAAGAGGAGGTTGTCCACTAAGGTTGTGTTTCTGACCTTGGCACAAAGCCAAGGCACAATGGGACCTTTTGTCTGACTTTTGGGGGGAGAAGGTGCTGTTGGTAGTGGGGACACCTTGAGATGGCCCATGAGAGATGGTAGGAGGATTCCGCTGACAGGAAAGCCCTGTTACAGACAGGTGCTTGGAACAGTGCGCCAGCTCAGGAAACCAGAGTGCATTACAGAGCTCCTTTCAATACACAGATGATTTGAATTTCAGAGAGAGGTGGACGACTGTTGCTCCTGGATTTGAACAAAGGAATTCCCATCTCCGGCTTATCGGACACCCCTTCAAGGAGGGTGGAAGAGACAAACTGGTGTACTGGCCAGATTAAAATGCCACTTAAGAGGTTTGTGTTGTTGTTTGCTTTTAGATTAAAGGATAAAACCAAATGGTCCAGTTCACCCCTCCCATTTCCACTCTTCCTCATCCTCTAAGCTATGCAAGGTTGAGGCCTGAGGTAGAAGTTCTAATGAGGCAAAACAGGAGACCAGTGAAATACTTACAGGACAGTTAGCTGCAGACAGCCCCCGTCACAGGGGGCAGGAAGTGCTCTCCTCATGCAGAGAGATCATAAAGCTAAGGGCCATGCAACTAACACTAATGGCCACTGACCAAGCACCGCTGCACCTCAGATGCCGTGCTAAGTACTCCCGGCACTGTCCCACTTCTACAGTGCCAGGGGCATGTCTCTGGGGTCCACGGCTGAGCAAACACAGGCACTGGCACACAGTTAGTACACTGTGGACTTTGTGTGTGTTGGGCGGGTCAAATTAAATTTTATTTTACTCTCTGAAATGGCAGGTACATGTGGAAAAGCAGTGCTCTGCCTGTCCCCATGAGGTTGGGATGGTTTTGAACTACTGTGTGTTTATATCTGATTCTCACAGGTGCATTAAGATTTATCTTATTAGCATAATTGGAACAGAGCATGTCACACTTTATCTGATTTCTATATAACATGCACAGATAATCAGGGAACAGTCCAGAAGGTCCAAAAGGAAAAACAAAGGAAGAACACACACATACACGAGGGAGGTACCACCAACTCCACATTCCAGAGGGGTTGAAATACGCTTCAGAGTACAGCTGACTGGTGGAAGCACAGGCGGTTCCTTGAACATCCCCAGCCACCCACTGAGCAGCAGGGTCATCCCAGCACTTGGGCACTGCCCCTGCACTTTCCGGAGGGGGTGCTAAGACTGCAGAGACTTGCAGACTCCAGGGTCCAGTCTCCCCTTCTTGCTGCTCCAGCTTAGTTCACTGCATTCCCTCCTTCCGTGGCTCAGCCCCTTTTATCAGTCTCCAGAATCACAGTTTTTTATGCCCTCCTCTGTCTTGGGAGGAGGGAAGTAGTATCTAGAAATAGCTCGTCGATACTTGTGACTCTCCTATTTGCATTTTTAAAAGATTTCATTTATTTATTAATGAGAAAGACAGGAGGAGAGAGAAAGAACCAGACATCACTCTGGCACATGTGCTGCCAGGGATCGAACTCAGGCCCTCATGCTTGAGAGTCCAAAGCTTTATCACTGTGCCACCTCCTGGACCATACCATATTTGCATTTTTAACAGTTACAAATAAAATTTCAAACCACAGAGCAGGTACAACAAGCAAACATATAAAGCTACCCATACTCCTCATAGACACAAACACAAAATTACACTGTGCAAGACCTTATGATGATCACATTTCATTTGATACATTTATAAAAACCAGTTTAATCCATCATTTCAACCAGATATGAATGAATGATTTTTTTTTCCTGTACCTTATGACACTTCCTTTACAAGATATTATAACTCTCAAAACTGAGAGTCTAAGGTAAAAAAACAATAGACTGGAAGAGCATTTTCAATAATTTGAGAATAAGTGAGAAGCTAAGGAAGGTGTAAGTTTCCACTTTCAGGAGATTTTTTTTAACATAAAATACTAATTTCATATAATCAAAACATGACTTTCACAAAACAAAACAAGATGTAATTTCCCATTTCCAGGGGGAATATTAAGAGCCTTTAAAAGATGTCTACTTTAATTGTGAGGTGAAGCATTCTTCAAGACTGCTTTCTCTTAATAACTGTCTGACAAGAATTCTGATCAGAACAATTAAAAAGTAAAAAGGGATGAGACCCAAGCAAAATGATTGTACTTTTAAGTATTGGGAACCATTTAATAACCTTACTTTTATTGTAAAACAAGAGTGTGAGTAGAATATTTATAAGTGTGTCGCCGGGCTGACTATTTCCTTCTGATACTTATTATTTTGTTTTTCAGGAACGTTAATGCTCCAGACTGTTTCTTTCAGAAGACAGAGACAGAGACAAAGGTCACAGGACTGAATCCTGCTCCTGTGTGTGTGTGTGGGGGGGGTGGGCTTGAATCTGGGTTTGTGTCCATGGAAACAGGAAAGCAGGTACACTATCCGGGTGAGCTATCCTCCCAGCACATAGGGGCTACTTTCTAATCATGAGAAACCTGGGCGGATGGAAGAAGCAGAGGCAACATGGTGAGGCTGGGTGACTGTGGAGGCATCCTTGTAATAAAAGTGCTTCTGGAACCTGCAACCGGGGGCTTCCTGAGGAAGGGACAGAAAGAAGCTCAGAGAGCTGAGGGCCGTCTCCGTCTCCGTCTCCGAGGTCCCTGAAGTGTGAGGGTTCTGCTCAGGGAAGGGCTCCTCTGTAGGAAAGACACCAGCAAGCCCTGGGCCTGCACCCTGCAGGCTGCCTGGAAGAGGGGCCAGACTAGCCTGCACCAGGGCCCCTCCTTCTGCCTGACTGCCAAGGCCAGAAAATGCAGGTGTGCACCTGAGGGCAATGGCTGAAGTTAATGCCCACAGTGGGCTGACAACGCCCAGGACCCACAAGAAAAGATGAAGACC
Organism: Erinaceus europaeus; assembly: GCF_950295315.1. NCBI lineage: Eukaryota > Metazoa > Chordata > Mammalia > Eulipotyphla > Erinaceidae > Erinaceus > Erinaceus europaeus. The sequence continues at coordinate 4,795,236 of NC_080170.1, read as the reverse complement.
CGGAAACTTGGGTCCTTGCCGCTCTCTCTTGGGGATTTGCACACTTTTGAAGCATGTGTTTTCCTCTCCTTTTTATCCCTTTATTGAGGCACACCCCAATAAATACTCCTCTCCCTGAAACGTGGCTGTCCCTCTGTGATTCTTCCATGGAGGTGTCAGTCTGGAACCTGACCAGTGGAGCTTGGGGTGGGGCTGGGGTGTTTCTGTGCCCTCTGCCCTGTTCCCTCCTGCTCCCCTGCTATGCAGTAGCTGAATTCCAGAGCGCAGAAAAAACTCAGTGAATGGGGTGGGGGTGGGGGAAGCTACACAGAACATGAGTGAGTTCCATGGCCACTCATAGAGCATTTCTTCTGGGGCTGTCACAAGGGAGCTATGTATTTGAAAGCAAGTCTTCTGCAGGTTGATCCTTCATAACCACAGGAGGATGTTCACCAGAGACCTGGGCTCTGTGCAGAGTGCTACACGGAGACATGGCGCCTGTGTCAGCCTGCCCCCGGGGCAGGAAGTGTAAGTTCTGGAGGCCAGGAAGCAGAGTGTCCCCTCAGAGAAGACAGCTCACAGGGATGGTGGGGAGGTGTTGACCCCACACACAAACCTGAACTCCTGAGCTGGGGCCTCAGACCACTTATTCCTGAACAGGAGTCTAAACTGCTCCGGAACTGCCAACAGAGGACAAGGGCTTGTCCTGAGAGGTTTGCTGTGTCCTGGACCTTTCCCCGGGAGACTCATGGGATGGGCTCCCGGGCAGAGGAGAGCACGTGTTAAGAGCAGTTACTAGGAGAGGAGTGATTAACTTTGTCATATTTCAAGGTGGCATCTTTAGCTCTGGGCACATCAATCCTTCAATGTCTCTTCCCCTAATTTGCATAAATGCAGTAATTGACAGCTTGTTAGCAGTTCATTAAGAACACCAAAACCCTGTGATAAACAGCGGCCTCCAAGAGCGGGGTTGGACAGAATCGCTAGCCATGCATTTTATTCACCTCAGAAATCAACCCAGTTTACCAACAAGATGCCCAAAAGGTGGCTTTGCTAATCAACGTGTTCACAGACACAAACTCATGAACATCCTCAGAAAACTCTCATTAGTGCTGACGAGCAGTTAATATGTGTCTCCAAGCTGGCTAACTCTGCTGGGCACATGTACCCATGACCCCTGAAGATGCTAAGATAATTTTATTTAAATAATTGAGAGTGTTAGGAACACCCTCTAAATCATGAGCAGCAGCTAAAGGAATAAATATGAGAGAGTAGCAGATATTACACTATTAAGTGATGTGTATTCCTAGGCTGTGGCTAAAATGAAGGGGAAAAAAATAATCAAGTTTCGGTGTCTCCGTGTGGCTTTTTCTTCTAAGCGGTCTAAAATGGAATTTCTCATGACTGCAGCTTAAGATACGTGTTTTAGGAGTCAACACATTGGGAGGTCTATTTGTGTCTCCCTCGTCATGGCCAACCATGATAACTGTAATTTACTAAGCTATTAATCCCCTTCCCTAAAAAAAAAAAATAGTATGGGGGATATAGTTCAGGACAGTGTGCTCAGGAAAATTAGTTCATAGCATGCACAGCGTCTTCAGTGGAAGACTTCAAAGGCCAAGAAACGGAATCTCATGATGAATTGGATGCCAGAGAACAAGTGGGAATGCAAGGACCATTGTGAAGCCAGGCCTGGTCTCTGTACTCCTGGCCTCCCAAGGCAAATGACCTGTTGAGTCTCTGTACGTTTGTTCAGTCTAAGTTCTTCAGATCTCTCTACTTGCTGGAACTCTTTCTATATATGCACTGGAGCCTCCATACACAAATTAGAGCTCTATTATTCACTGGAATATTATTATATAATATCATTCTCTATATGTTCCTGGCAGCTCAAGTAGGGGCAACCAGTTGAGTAGACTTGGCTCTTTTTAAACACCTTAAGGGTGGTATCCAGTAAAATTCCTCAAGACCAGTCTCATCTTTCCTTCAGCTGTGCTACCACAGGCACTTAGTTTAAGCTTACTGATTGACTAGGAGCAAGGTTAATGGGTATACAGTGGAAATGTTAATTTTGGTATAAGTGACTGCTCTGTCAGAACAATGTTTTTTTGCAAAAGAAACTATTAACACTCAAGTATAATTATCTTTATTGCTTTTGCAAGAAAAGTAATGCTGAACAGCATGGATCAGTGACCTAAATCAGACTATTTCTTTCAAGATGGCAAAGATTTTTTTGTTTGTTTAATATGAATTTGGTTAATTGGAGAATTTCTCTAAGTACTAGCGTAGACACTACTGCTGTTCACTATGATCTCTGTCAGAAAAGACTTCTACAGTTCCCTAAGCCTTTTTCCAGTTCTTAATCATCTGACCATTTCAGGCCTCAGTTTCAAGTTATCTCTTCTTTGGTTAATTTAGGTGAGTTCTGAGCTTCAAAAACTGTGTATCTGTTTTGATGGCCCATAGGGTGTGAATGAGTTCTGCCATCCACTTGTGTCTTTTTGAAAGAGATACCTTTTACAAAGGTATATTCATTTATTATGTGTTTGTGTGAGACAGACAACAATACTTGTCAGGTCTGGAATAAGAGAGTGCTAGGGGCTGAACCTGAGCTCTCTAGCTACCTCAGATATCCAAGTCCTCTGATTATTCTTCACTATCTTTGGTTATTCCATATTCACTGGAATATTTCTGAATGGCAGAAACTCATGTGTTATTGACTAACATACCTAAAACTGAACTTAATTGATTTTAAACTATAAGAAATATTTATTCTGGGATTGGATGATGGCATATCTGGTAGAGAACACACACACACACTCATCACCCTGTGCAAGAACTTGGCTTGGAGCTCGTGGTCCCCACTGCACTGGGTAAGTTTCATAAGCGGCAAAGCAATAATGCGGGTGTCTTTCTCTCTGGCACTTCTTCCTTCTCAATTTCTCTCTGTGCTGCCAAATTAAAATGTAATAAATAAATATCACAAAAGATTTATTAAAATGTTTCTTCCAAGTGTCTAGGCAGATAGCTTAATATGTTATAACACATGACTTGTATGTAGAATGGTATGTGTGTGGGGGTGCTGCAAAGCTCTCCTTTCTCAAGTTCCACAGTGAAGAAAGTGTAATTAGTCTGCAGTTTACCACACGGAAAAGGCAAGATGAAAAGTGAAACACAGCAAACCCTAAAAGTGACGCTGTGACAAAGTCAGGACTTCATTAAGAGCCATGGAACAGAGCTTTTGGTTAATATGACAGGAGTCAGGGTGAGGTTACACATGGCAGCTGAAGTAGCTCCTGATTCATTATGCGGTGGCTGAAGGCGTCACTGCAAAGTCCAAGGGATCTTCCGAGGCCCTGGCTGCTCCTTCTCACAGGCGTGTGCTCAGCTTGTACACTCAGGGCCGGCGGAAGGAGAAAGGCGTGGGTATGGCCAACAGTAAGAGCTCCACGCGGCATGGCGCCGCAAACAGGCTCTGTGGTGGAGGGACAGTAGCACCATGGTGCTCCAGGCTCAGAGGGAGGGGGACTTCAGCAGTGAGACGAAGGGGGGATTGGGCAGGGTCAGCAGGTGCTGCTGATAAAGTGGATGTGGAGAGTCAAAAGTAACTCTCGGATGAGAGCTGGTGCTCAGTGATGGTAATGGGGGCAGGGGTCCGCCTAGCCTAGTCCCTTCGAAGTGAAATACCCAACCGGTACAATGAGCCAGAACTTCTGAACCTGTGACTCTTGATAGACAGTTCTGGAAAAGGTGAAAGGAGTAGAGCATAGCCAAAACCATTAAAATAGCATTCCTCCTCGTAATGGATGGACATAATAACCACCCTAATAGAAACAAAATAAGTAAAACAAGCAAGCAAGCAAAGACCCTCCATGACTAAAATGGCACACCTGGCCTGAGAAATAAATTAGTGGCGAATTTCTTTAATGTGAGAAGACAAGAAACTTTTTTTTTTTGTAGGAATTTGCTATGGAATAAGACTGCCAGCATTCCTTTCCAGTGTTCTACAGGGAAAACTGTTCAAAAAGAAAATGAGATCCAAAGCCAGACAAACCGCCAGGGTTTGCTTCTGCAGTGGGAGCACAGAGACGCCTCACAGTGGTACCTGATTTTGGTAATCTTGCAATTAGTGGGGCGGGCCCAGTCTGTGTGGTACCTGCCACTGTCATCACAAGCTTCTCAGAGGCACCAGGCAGTCTGTTTATCTTGCAAATTGTTGCAAAGCAAAAAAAAAAAAAAAAAAAAAGTGATGCTGTATTTTAAGTTGTTTAAAAGCTACTGGTAATTAGAAGCCCTCAAATGTATCTAAATCAAAACAACCCAGCAATGTTTTTAAGATTGCTGTAAATGCAATACACAGATGAGAATTTACAGTGCTCCGTGACTGGCGAAATTGTGACAGCAGATTACATTCACTTTTATCTTACCCAAAGTAACATTATCTTCTGCAGCCATAAAGAAGCCGCACTACCTTAGAAATCTAGTTAGAGAAATTGGTGCTGTTACAATAAAGGCATTCGAGCACTGTGGCTGATGTTCTGAAAATCACCCAAATGTCAGTGACGGGGAGCCGAGACTTTGGATTCCTTCCTGAATCACCCCCAATGTTCCCACCCACCCCAAGCAAACACACACGTCCCCCAAACTATGTCAAAAACAGGAACAAATTTCCTAACCCAAACTGAAAAGTCCTTGGCGCTCCAAATGGCTATAAATTGCATGGTTAAATGCATATGGGCCAGAGCTGTCATAGTCACTTCTCCTGACAATTCATCACGGCATACTAATTCCGTAATATCATTACTGCGTCTCTTCTCACCGTACCGCTCCAGCCAGCTAATTGAATCAGGCAATAATAGATTCAGAAATGGATGCAAGGGGTTCTAGCACTTCACATTAGGTAGCTCCTGATGGGCCTTGGTGAGGAGGACACACTCCTGGCCACCCAACCTAATGGTAACTCCTCAAGTCAGGTAAGCCCTGCAGGCAGGCAGGGTTACCTATGAAAACTGATTTCTACGGGAAATTGCCATGACTTTTTTTCCTGTCAAAATCAGCACCCCCTTCCCACCTGAAGCGTATTAAAATTCTCAGCAGAAAAAAAAAAAACTTTTCCTGGATACTAGTAAGACATGGGGAATTCTGGGGGGTTTGGATGAATTAGAGAGATCAGAGTTCTATGATTAACTGCAAAGTGAGTCATTCAAGGATGGGCAATTAATTTTATTAAATTGTAATCTTTTCTGCAAATGTCAATGATAATTAGAAAACATTATTCTTTAACATCACAGCCCATCTTGCATGTCATGAAGAGTAATAAGTTGATTTCTTATGAAGGGAAACTCGCCTGAAAACACAGTGTCAGGAAGTATACAGACGGTAAAAACTAAATTTCACAAAGCTGCATCCATAATTCCTAGTATTCAAACCAACTGTGTAAGCTGTGGTGATCTGTAAAGAGTCACTTGCTCGAAAGTAGAGTATCATTTCCTTCTAACAGCTCTCTATGGAAAAAGGGCTGTCTGTCCTGTATTGAGTGGCGGCTGATGGACAAGTCCAGTGTGGTAGGTTCCTCAGCCAACAACACGTCTACATTCGCTTTGCAGTTAGTGTTTGGGTTAGTTCAATGCAACTAATCTGTCTTGGAAGCATTCTTTTAAAATAGTTATTTTATTATTATTTTTTATTGGAATTAGGGTTATCGCTGGGGCTTGGTACCAGCACTATGAATCCACTACTCCCAGCAGCCATTTTACCCTTTATTTTTTCCCTATTTTTATTGGATAGGACAGAGAGAAATTGATAGAGGAGAGGGCCATAGAGAGGGAGAGAGAAAGGCAGACACCTGCAGATCTGCTTCACCACTTGTGAAGCTTCTCCCTGTGAGGAGCAGGGGCTTGAACCTGGGTCCTTGTGCCTGGTAATATGTGCACTTAATTGAGTGCATCACCACATGGACTCCTCTTGGAAACTTTCTTTATGCTGAAAGACTTTTGAGGAAGGAGAACCACCTTGTAAAGCAACAGTTCTCTCCTCAGAACCTCCAAGTTGTGACTCCCTTGCTGAACATCTCAAGCATAGCCCTGTCTGTCTAGAAACACTAAGGATGCCTTCACCCCGGTGGAGTTCCCCCTGTGGCATATGAACAATGGCGCTGACTCTAACTTCTAAGATTCACCCCCCCCCCCACCAGTGGACTCTCCTCAAAGACCCTGAGATGAGACTCTAAGCCAACAGAGGGTAAGATTAAAACATACTGGGGGTGACTTGAATGTTCTCTAGATCCCCTTGTTCTGTCTCTAGATGGACTTTTAATGCTTGTGACTCAGCTGGCTTCACACAACAATTTGCGTTTCTGTCTTTCATTGCAAATCATATGGGCTGCCATTGCCGCACACAGAGACAGAACTGGATGAAGGTGAGAAATGTTACATGTCCTTTCCAGCCAACTGGGGCCCTTTAGCAGAGAAAACAGACAATGTAGACAGAGAAGAAGGGCATGAGATGGAGAGATGGGTCTAACAGCTATTTTCAACTGGCTCCACAAGTCCCCAGCTGAATGTTAGCTACCAGCTTCTGTCTCAAATAGAATGAAATTTATCATTATGTCATCTATATTACCTGGGTATTTGCAGCTATTAGAATTTTCTTAACCCAATCTATTTTTTAAATAAAAACATTTTGATTCAAGGAGGCTTTTTTGTTTGGGGGGGGGGTTGGGGAGTAGAAAGAGACATATAATAGAAGGAAGGAGGGAGGGAAGGGGGATATAGAGATAGAGATAGAGAGACAGGCAGAAAGAGGAGAGAGAGAGGCAGAGAGAGACAGAGAGAGAGAGAGAGAGAGAGAGAGTCAGTTCACAATAGTGAAGCTTCCAGGCTTATACTTATACTCAGGCCATGCACATGGAAAAGCAGCCCACTCTCCAAATGCAATATATTTTGCCAGCCCAAGAGTTTTTTTTTTTTTTTTGTAACCTATATTTATCACAAGATTATAATTTATCTTTTCAAAGATGTCTTTTGATTTTCTGTATATGGAGATAACTTGACAAGATAGACTCATACATTTGTTGCTATCGACCCTAAAATTCCACATGGAATTGCTTTGATCAGTATCAGAAATTTACAGTAAGATAAATTTCTACAAAGCCAGTACCAATCTTTTATCTTTTCTCTTAGTTTAAAAAAAAGCGAAGAAACCATCATCATGATAATGTTTCTGTAGAGCTATTTTGAGAGACAAGTGTAAATTCAGTAAAATGTCCATCCAATGTCACCCTTGGCTAAATGTGATTCAAATAGTGTTTGCCTAACCTAAATGCAAGCCATCTCCATGAACACTGCAATATAACAAAACAAATAATTTTTCTTTCATCAATATACAACAGCTTTGTTCATTATTGAGAACCGTTAGGTGGTAAAGTATTGAGTGTTATGCATTTTATGCTTAAATCAATGTACTGTCTTGCAGTCATGCCACCTAATGTGTTTTTAAGTCATCCGCTACAGAGATCAATGTGATTCTTATTTGATATTCAGTGTTAAGTTCAGCCTCATAAATTTGGAATTGCAGTCTGTTATTTTCATGGTTATATATTAACCACGTACTGAAAGTTTTATGATTTTATACTCAGCCTGGCTGTAAATCACAGGGGTCCCATACGTAAGGCATAGGGTCTAGCTTTATTTTTATGACTTTGCTTAGAAAGAAATGGATGGATGGACGGATGGGTATTTGAGGAAAGTAAACCTACCAAGTGTTTGGATAAATACTAAGGTATTCAGGCACTAAAGGCATGGTTCAGAAAATTCAAATGAGACAACTCACTACAGCCAGCCTTCTAGACAGAAATAATAATGCACTAGCAAAGTGTCACAAACTGACAATCTTCTATATCAGTAGCGTGCCTCACATATGCCTTGACCTCTTTCAAGTTCACTGGGGTAGGTGGCTGACAGTCCTGGCTCTGGCTGAGCTCTGGGTGATAGGAGTAACCTCATTAGTGGAGGCAGAAGGACACGTTTACACTACTGTGACAAGATGAGATACAGAGATTATTTTAGAGATAGACAAACAAGAATATCTACCAAAGCCACCTGCATGGGACAATACGCCATGTCTAAACACTGGCATAGACTGATGTCCTCATATCACAATGCATTTAAGAAGAAAAATGGTGAACTCAAGAAAGCAACAATCATCAAACCCAGGGAAAAATTAGGAGGGTGACTTTTTAATATGCCAAGTAGCCAGGAGATGTCAAAATAAATAGACTTATAAGAATAAGATCTTGGATTTTATCTCCAGTTCTGTATACAGCAGTGCTGAGCTCTGTTCTCTCTCTCTCTCTTTCATAAAATAAGTAAATAAAATAATTTTATAAGTCAATTAATATTGAAAATATATATCAAGAGGGTGCAAAAATAGACAAAGTAAAAATTCCCTTGGTGGGAATGCAAGTTGCACCCTAGGGCCTATGCTTCATTTCTTTTTTTTTTCCCTTTTGTTGCCCTTGTTGTTGTTATTATTGTTGTTGATGATGATGATGTCATTCACTGTTGGATAGGACAGAGAGAAATGGAGAGAGGAGGGGAAGACCGAGATGGGGAGAGAAAGACAGACACCTGCAGACCTGCTTCACCACCTGTGAAGCAACTCCCCTGCAGATGGGGAGTCGGGGGCTTGAACCGGGATCCTTAAGCCGGTCCTTGCACTTTGCGCCACCTGCACTTAACCCGCTGCGCTACCACCTGAGCAGCCCCATGCTTCATTCTTGGTTCTGTTGTGAACGATGACCACTTGTTGTGTCTTACACTCCAGGGTGTGAGTTTGCTGCTCAGGACCTGTACTGTATTCCTGTCTGAGCAGAAGTCATTTTTTAATTTTATTCCTTCCATGACATATTTTCAGACTCTGCACTCATCTTCCTAAGTTAAACAAGCAGCATTCCAGACTATGACTAAACTGACAGTTGTGACAAAACATTTCAAAGGCACTTCTGTGAGCTGGGCCAAATGTAGGCTCAGTTTTGAGTTTTCAGGATTCAGTAGAGATATAACAGGCATTTCCCCCGCCCCCAAACCTGACCTTTCCTCTTTCCCAGGTTTATTATTTCCTTGATTTTTGGATTCAAAGCAGAAACGTAATAAGATATCCTTATTTTCTTTTACTACTTCCCTGACTGATGAAAGAACCTTACTGTGCAAAAGAAGATGGCCTTTTCTCGGTGGTGCTAGACCTTATGAAAATCATTTTTCTTTCTAAACAGACATCTGTGAAGCTTTTTAGGAGGTCATCTCTCAATATATTTAAACTGTCACTAGACGAACCACCTTTCTTTTAAAGGTTGCATTTGTCCCGTAAGATGGCCATTCCTCAACTTTGAATCAGCCTCAGAACCTCCGGAAAACTTCAAACGCACACTGTGAGATCCCTGTTCCCAGATGAGTTATTTACTTATTTCATGAAAGGGAGAGAGAACAGAGTTCAATGCTTCCATATGCCATGTTGGAGATGAAATCTGAGATCTCATTCTTTAAGTCTATTTATCTTGACATCTCCTGGCTATTTGACATATTAAAAAAATTACCTCTTATTAAGCATCAAAGAACTTAAAGACAAAATATGCATGTCATGAATTCAGGCGAACACTGCACACTGAGAATTAGTCTTGCCAAATTGCGTTTTGGTAGCATGATCTTTATGAGACTGACAGTCATTAATAGATGCAGACTAGGTGGTTTTATAACTTTGACTTCTTCAAATCTCCTGCAGTCCTCAGAGTCATTTCCATGGAAGTCATTCAACTACTTGTACAGGCAAACACGGGACCAGAAACATCGTCCCTTTCAGAAAATGGTGATTTACACCAGGTTCTCAGCCTTATCTTTGAGAATGACTTCCTACGTCATTCAGTCAAGGATCAATGTCTCTTGAAAGCAAGATTTCCACTTGCATTACACAACTCAGAGCCAAACAAATAGGTTCTCAAATATTCTATGTTTCTAAAGGCAAGAGGATTCATACTCAATCTATTAATCTTAAAGAGATCATCAGGGATTTCTACAGTCATTAGAGCATATATGCATCTGTGTAAAAGTCAAATAAAATAACATTTTCTTTCCTCTCTTTTTTTTTTTTTTTTCTTTTTTCTGCTTTTCTCTTTCACACACAGTGTCATAGAGAGTAAACACCAGCATGGATGGAAAGCCATCCTCTCACATACTGACCTACCTAAATTGACTAGATAGACTCCTCTTTCCATAGAGTATATACTTTTGAAACCAATCTGGTGGGTGCAATATTTAAAGCAAAGGGGTAACTACGAATGATGGGATCACTTGGATGTGGCTGGAAGCATACAGCTGGTGTCTTCATTCATGCAGACACCCAAGCGGATACCTCTTTTGATAACTTTGTTTTTCTATTTATTTAAATGTAATTATGAGAGAGGGGCAATCAGAGCACTGTTCAGCTCTCATCCATAACAGTGCTGGGGGCTGACTGGCCCTCCACGGTCTCATGCATGTAAACCCTGTGCTCTAACACTGGTCTGGTAGGACAATTTTTAGAGTACTATATACAATACACTGACAGACACCTTAAAATACAAAGAATTAGAAATTAAGGGAGCTCTCTTGCTTGAAGCCCCAGCAGCAGTTCTGGGCCCACTGTCACACTCTAACTGAAATCAGTAAGAAAGGCAGAGAAGCTGCATCTGCTGGGGTAATTTTAGACATGCTTTATGTAAACCAAGGAAGCTGTCAGTTTATCTGATCTTCAAACACACTGTGAACTCTATGGGGAGAATCTCTGGTAAATCAGAGAATGTTCTCTTAAATGTGTTTAAGATTTCCTTTTTTCTTTTTCTCCTCTTTCAATGTCAATGCTGTCTTCTCTGCAACCATGTCCTCTTATTTGGTAGCTTGGCTAACTTTTATAATTGAGTTGCAGGGCATGCAGGTTTGATAAAGACATTGCAAAGGAGAGTTCTGTGTCTATACCACAAAATGGAATAAATCAATTCATTGAGCATATGGCTTATTAGGCTTAACAGCTCTTCTCCAAGATGATTCTGAGCACCGTATTTTGAAAGATAAGGTAGTGGGTTGTTGTTTTTGGATATTTGCCTTCATCAAGACAGGCCATCTGTCCTAGCAAGTGGGAAGAGTCCAATGCTTTGATTGCTATTTTCCTAATCAAAACGAAGTCTAATATATTTTACTGTACTGATTAACCAGATCTGACATCCTAGCTCATGGATGTTGACTGGTGCCATCTCGGAAGTCATTTCATGCTACCCACAAATATGTCTACATACTCCATGAGTGAAATGCAGTCATCTTTTTTTTTTTTTATTTTCCCTTTCGTTGCCCTTGTTTTTTCATTGTTGCTGTAGTTATTATTGTTGTTGTTGTTATTGATGTCGTCATTGTTAGATAGGACAGAGAGAAATGGAGAGAGGAGGGGAAGACAAAGAGAGTCACCTGCTTCACCGCCTGTGAAGCGATTCCCCTGCAGGTGGGGGGAGCCAGAGGCTCGAACCGGGATTCTTACCCCGGTCCTTGCGCCACATGTGCTTAACCCACTGTGCTACCGCCCAACTTCCAAATTCAGTCATCTTATCTTCTGCTGGTAGAGAGGAGACATACAAAGCAGCACAACCATATCCTTGATTCAACCATAAAATGCGCACATTGACTGGGAACTGGAATTAATATTCAACCATAAAATGCGCACATTGACTGGGAACTGGAATTAATATTCAACCATAAAATGCGCACATTGACTGGGAACTGGAATTAATATTCACCCTAAACTTCCTTTTCTATTTCTTAAAAGTCTTTTAAAAACTATCTTTACTTATTTACTGGATAGAAATAGCCAGAAATCTAGAGAGAATGGGGAGACAGTGAGGGAGAAAGACAGAGACACCTGAGGGCCTGCTTCACCATTCACAAAGCTTCCCCCTGCAGGTGGGGGGGGGGGACCAGAGGCTTGAACCTGGGTCCTTGTGCATTGTAGCATGTGTGTTCAACCAGGTGCGCCACCACCTGGCCCCCTTCACCCTAAACTTCTCACCGTTAAATTCTTCTCTAGTAGCTTCACTGGGACCTAATCTCTTCACAGGAACTAACAAAAGCAGAAGGATTTATTTTCAACTGATGGGGAAAGTCTGCTATGAAAATATTATCGTTTACATCTGGGATTTTACCAGGCTCATTGTTACAAATGGTGTTTCCCTTATTATTAGTATTAGTATTAGTATTAGTATTAGTATTAGTATTAGTATTAGTATTAGTATTAGTATTATATGCTAAAGAAACAAAACTACTTGAATAAAAGTGGTATCAAGTGCATTTCATCATCAATAGAATCTTATGGAAAATGTTCTCATTACAAAGAAAACCTACCCTTATTATTTAATGAGTCAGAATAAAAGAATAACCAACATAACCATCCTTAATTCTATGGTGCATGCGTGCCACTGCTAATATTATCTTGCTCTGTCTGTCTGTCTGTCTACTTGTCTGTCAATCATCTGTGGATTTTACTAGAGCACTGCTCATCTGTGGTTTATGGTGTTGCCTGGGATTGAACTTGGGACCTCCAATCCTCAGGCATGAGAGTCATTTGCATACCCATTATGCTATAACTCCAGGGCCCCTCTTAGCATTTTTGAATACATGGCTGGGGCCCTGGAGTTAGCGTAATACCTTTCTATAGGAGTTTATCTTTCTTACCACACCCAAAATAATCGGTTCTATAATGCACATGCCCACTTTTAGCGGCGCATTAACTTAACAACAGATGGGTGAATATTTTCCTATGTTATTAAAATTCACAAGTACTTTTTTTAAATTAAATTGTCCTTTCAGAATATAGAGATTCTTTGTAATTTAGTTTCTGCAACTTTTCTTTCTTTTTAATTAAAATTTTATTTGTGATTAATAGTAGGCTACAGGATTATAGACTACACTGTGCAGTACCACATCACACCCACCACCCACGTTCTGTGTCCATAACCTCCTGCTCACAGAGATAACCACCAGAGTTCTCAGAAGTCTTACAATCAGTGTGCTTGCTTCTGTTTTTTTTTTTCCAAGTTCATGTATATCAGATCTCTCGATTCCAGATATGAGTGAAACCAGCTCAGCCTGTTTCATTAAGCAGCTCTAGTTCCATCCACACACTATCCTATCTTTTGATTCTGCAACGTTTCTTAAGTTCACTAAGTTTTGCCTCACTATTCCTGTTTCCTACATTTTTTTTCTCTCCTTTTCATCCTTCTCCTTCTAACTCTTCTTCTTCTGTTTTTTTTTTTTTTTTTTTCACTTAAGTTTATCACTCCATGGGCTCTCCATGGTGAATCTACTGCTGCCGATGACCATTTTTTCCCTTTTTATTTTATTTATTTATTAATTTGATGGAACTAACAGAAATTGAGGGGAGATGCTAGAGAGGGAGAGAGAAAGAGACACCTGCTGACCTGCTTCACCACTGGTAAAGCATCCTCCCTGCAGGTGGGGGGGCAGGGGCTTGAACCTGGGTCCTCACACATGGTAATGTGTGTGTTCAACCAGGTGCACCACTGCCTGCCCAGCCACACCCCACCCCCCATTTTGAAGTCTCTGCAAACTAAAAACTGAAGGAAACAAACCTTTGTCATTAATACATATTTGTTTTTTAATACACATATTAGTATGTCTGAATTTAAGAATAAATCCTGGCCTGGTCCAGGGAGACACTATAATTGTTATGCCAAAAAGCCTTTCATGCCTGAGGCTCTGCTGTCCCCGTTTAGATCCTAGCACCAGCATAAACCTGAGCTCAACAGTGATCCAGTCTAGCTCCCTCTGTATCTCCCTTTCATTAAAATAAAATAAATTAAATATTTTAAATCCCAAAGAATAAATTATTGGACCAGTAGTCCCAATTGAGCCAACAGGCTTCCTAACCTGTTCTTTCCAGAAGGACCTCTCCAAGGTCCTTCCTAGCTGGTAGACTTGAGCTCGTCTGTACAAATAACTTGAAGTGAAGTCATCTCTCAAGTGCTTATTCCATAAAATTACTGTTTTTTTAAATTAAGTGATAGCAAACTATCGAAAATAAGGTCATACATGTCTGGGATTTCAGTTATACATGCATCAGACTTGGGGGATACTCGGGAAACAGAAACAGAAAGGTCTTAAATCTTATTTCTTGGCTGATCCTTGGCCCCAATATAAGTACTTTAACACATCTCTGACACACTCAATAAGCCTGCTATTATTAACCAAAGATGGCATTTCAAGTACATTATGGCATCACTTGAAGTAATAGCAACTGAAATGTACCTACTTAATGGGATCGATCTTTCATAAAACCTGCAGTAAAGTATTATCCGAAGTCACTTATTGGACTTTATTCTCAATGATATAATAAAAAAGTAGCATGTCAAGAATAAAAATGCTATTTGTCACCTGCAGTTCTGGCACCTCAGAACTGCTGTCAGGAAGAGAGGTATTTCCTTGGGAGAGTCAAGGGGCTGAAGATCCCTCACTGAGTAAAGTGTCTCGCCAGAAGATTCCAAATCCATTCAACACTCTCGCTCAAGCATCGAAGGAAGCCATACATCTTCCTTGAGATATGTTTTCGAGAAAGAGCAATATTTATTGCTTTTCTTTCTTTGCACAAAGTCCTCACCACCTGGAGTTCTAAGACTTTTCAGAGTTGAAACAATTTGAGAGATTCTACTCAGCTCAAAAATCATTCCACTTTTCTGTTGTGTTTCTTCTATATGTTTGATCCTTCATGGTAAATCTGTTTGGTATCATTCCTTCAAGTATAACAGGATGTCACAACAATTCACCAGAGAATAAAGGGGATGTGATGGAGGTGAGGTGCTTTCCCAGAAAAAAGAAAAGGGCCTTTTTATTTTCTTTTGGTACAGTCTGACTTCAGGTGTGGATTTTCTGCCTATCAAAGCATTTAGACTGTAAACACTCAACCAACACATTGTCACTCTCAGTACCCTGGACTAAGTGGGGACAGAGTCTCTCTCCAGGAAGAAAGTGCATTTCAATGAAACTTTAAAATAAATCATATGAAACCTTATTCCTGCCAGTCTGTCTCGTTATTTTTGCAGACCCTACAAAGGATTTTTGTTTTTCATTTGATTTGATTGGCTGTGCATCCCAGGAGATGGCATAGTGGATAAGGCATCTGACCTTCAAGAATGGGGTCCCATGTTTGATGCCCAGCACTACACAAAACAGAGTACTATGCTCTGGTCCTCTCTCTCATAAATGTATTTTTTAAAATTGATTGATTGAAATAGCAGGAGGGCTATAACTTTAAGACAATACCATTTTATCCCCTTCCTTGGAAAATCAGATCTAAGAGAGCCAGATACTGACAAAGTGAAGATGGGTATCCTTGAACTCAGAGAAGGGGCCCTTCTGACTTACACAATCAAACACACAGGGTCATCTGTAATTGTCACCCACCTATCACGGATATGACCTACCTAGTTTCAACAAGCTTTTGAATTTGCAATCCTTGTCCTTCTAAAACTAGCACCCGTTACGTTACCCCCAACAGTGAAAGCCCAACACAGTGGGAAGCATCTGCAAGAGGACTATGAACGTGAATGTCCTTGAAACAAGGGCAAAGCTGGTGGCATATTCCAAATGCGCCTGGGATTAATCTACCTTCATTGCTTTTGTTTGTCTGTTTGCATTCTGTGTTTTCTCAGATGAACTGCTGGTGTGTGTATTTTCCTGGGATGTTTAATTAATATTGTAAACAAACACCTTATTTTTCAAATTAAATTATTAATCACAAGTCACAATGATGCTGGCACTAGGAATGCTGCATTCAGTCCACTGCAAAATGCCCCCATGGCTCAGAGGTCTGGCAGTGCCAGATCAAGACCTGGCAGAAAGTCTCTGTATCAACACAAAAGTTGAGAAGAGAAACCTAAGGCAGTTGGACACTGCCAGCTACGACATCCTGCAAGGGAAGCAGCAGAAAGCAGAAAATCCAGGAAGTATCTAATAGTCATGAGTATGGTGGCTATTCCAGTGTTGCTTTGGGGCTTGTAGACTTTGGCACTGGAGACAAGATAGCCTTGAGACTAAACAGCCTTCTCTGATAACAGTTTTCTCATCTGTCAAATACATTTTGCTCACCGAGTTTTGCGAAAAAACTCTTTTCATTATAATCCAAGATGTTTTGTGAACTCCAAATCAATGGGATCATATTGCTGGTAATTGTCTTAAGAACCCAAGTGATAAGGCAAGGAAGGGGAGTTTATCCACATTTTATATTTCAAGGATTTTTTTACCAGGCTCAGAAATATTCAATCTTCTCTCCTTCAGCATAGGCAACTAAGCACACAATTGCAAAAAATAATTGAGCTCTTCAAGTCCATCGATAATGCTTAATTCTATGAATATTCATGTGGGGAATAATGCAATTTCCATGGGCTGCCTGGCGTCAGGCTGGAGAGGGGGTAAAGCTGTTTCTGATTTGGAAATGAAAGGAAACCCAACATTAAACAGCCTGGGTGAGAACTGACAAGGTGAATTACTGTACTCACTAAGCAAAGTTTAATTAAACAAAAGTCTTTTTTTTTCCCCACAATCTCATTTGGAAGTATTTATTTCATGTAGCTCTTCTTGTTAAAGACCTGGGCAGCCATTAGCTCTCACAGAGTTCCTGAAGAGTCCTGAATTGGAGTCATGTGCCTTGGGTTCCCCCAAAGGGCCCTGCTTTTATCTCAGGCATTCTCTGTGAATGCAAGTTGCAGGTAAAATAAAAGTCTCTAACAGCACATGATAAGCAACACGTGGGGTCCAGAGATGTAAAACGGCTTACTTATCGTGTTTCTGAAATGCTGGATTATCTGGTGAATCAATGGCCTCCTCTCTGCCTCAACAGACAGTGCTATGAAATGGGAAGGCCCTGCAAATCTCCCTTCTGGCTGGGGCTGCTGTGTTGATTGGCATTTTTGTGAAGTGCTTTCTGTCTAAGGCGGAGGTTTGCAGGGCCTGCTTCCTGGGATTACAGGGCAGGGCTGAGTTAGGCAAAGATGAACAGAAACAATTCTCAGGGAGCTTAGCTGGGTCTTTGGAGTCTTCAGCAGAACACACTGTTGATAGCAGGACGTGCCTCTGAAGCCTTCACTGGCTTGCTTTAAAATAGAGTATAATAACCTGCATTGCCAAGATCACTTTCCTATAAAATATACAAGATCTCCAGGGGAAGCTGAGATGATGATGTGCCTAACCATTCAAGAAAAAGGAGAATTGATTAAAGGTTCTCTCATTTCACCCTCACATCAAGCCAAAGGGGCAGCACTACATCAGATACCTGCTTCCACAAAAGAGCATTTGCAGGATCTCGGGGGTGACAGAGCTCAGTCGCGGCAGAATTAGCACTCGAGTCCGGCAGTGGGTGATCTCAGAGTCTGTGCTGTTTCCTTCATCCTCTCCTGGACACCAAGGACTGCCAGTCCCAGAGGCAGCCCCAAAGTGGAAACAACTCCAACATGGTGGAAGGAATACAGGGATTAAAAACAAAACAAACAAACAAACAAAAAAACAGGGTCCTGATGGTAGCACTGTGGGTTAAGTGCACATGAAGCAAAGTGCAAGGACCCATGCAAGGACTAGTGTAAGGATTCCAGTTCAAGCTCCTGGATCCCTACCTGCTGGGCAGTCGCTTCACAGGTGCTGAAGCAGGTCTGCAGGTGCCCATCTTTCTTTCCCCCTCTCTGTCTTCCCCTCCTCTCTCCATTTCTCTCTGTCCTATCCAACAATGACAACAACAGTAATAATAATAATAATAAACAAGGGCAACAAAAGGGAAAAATAGCCTTTAGGAGCAGTGGATTTGTAGAACAGGCACTGAGCCCCAGCCGTAACCCTGGAAACTAAATAAATAAATAAATGGGGCATCCACACAGTGGAATGTTCATAGCCAAGGACACTGTACTGATATTCTCCCATGAGCAAGAATCTGGAGAGCATCAAGCTGAGTGAGAGGAACTAGTTGCAAGCACCACAGGACTGTGTGTCCTATTTCATGATTCTATAGAGATGTGGTGTCGAGAACAGAGATAGATCCAAGGAAACGAAGTGGGGTGATGTCAGCCAAGGGCTCAAGGTTTGGGGGGGGACGAGGGTGGATGTTCCAGGGCACTGGGGTTTTGAAGGGATGACAAAAATGTTCTATTTTTTACTGTGTTGATGAGTATAATAAAAACCACTGATTGTCTCCATTGAATGAGTAAATTGTATGCTACCTTAAATTTCTCCCTCTAACACTGTAACTAATCAAACATACCAATAACACACCACAGGAGCAACTTGAAACTGAAGGAATCCTTCAGGAACACTAAGAAAGAAAGGAGGTAACTGGCACAACAGAGAGACCTGCTACAGATTCAGGTGGTCAACAGTCCTGAGCTTACTGTTGCCAGAGTGTGTGCAGGAAAGGGCAGCATTTTATGCTAGAATAAGTGCCTATGTGCAGAAAGGAGGTACCATCATTGAAACACTACCTATAAGAGCCAAAACTTGGAAACGATCCAATGTCCTAAAATAGGCTAGTGGTGAAGGGAGTTCTGGTCTACAGTGGAATATTACTTGACTGTAAGAAATTATGACATCTTATCTATGTCTAAAGGTTGGGGTAACCATTAACCCAAACACAATGCACAGTCACAGACGGTTTGATCACAAGTAAAAAGGCTATCATACAAGGTTTGGTCACAAGGTTTACAATGGACATTTTTCCAGAGTTAGACTGCTGGCCTTTGGGGCAGAAAGGGAGGCAGCTGAGCCATCAGGATGTTTGCTGGCAGTTTTAAGGTTAACAACACACAGTAATCCATGGCTTTTATTTAAAGAAGAAAGGAGGGGAGGTAGCCTATGTAGAACGGTGCCCATGTCTGGGGGTCCAGCCATCATAAATTCCAGAGACTGGGGGAATCTGCCGTTGTCTCGACCTGAAGGGAGAGTTGGCAGTCAACCCGCTCAGACTTCATGGAAACAATGACCTGGACTTTCTGGGAGAGTGGGTCCCCCTCTCCAACAGGACTTGAGACATAAAGAAAGGGGAGGTATAGGGTGAACCTTAGGGGAGGAGGCAGGAGGGCCTTCGAGTATCCTAAGATGGAGGAAGATGACAAGTTGGAGGAGGGTGTGGACACCTATCACAGGGAGATAGGGAGATACAAGACTGTAAGGCTATGACAAAAGTCTTGTAAATCATCACTGCCTCCAGTAAAATGATTTTTTTAAAAGAGAAGTTGCAACAAAACTCTGAGGGAATCATTTGTGAGCTTGCTGAAAAGAGCGATGAACAAGGCTTCTTTCAAAAGTTTCTCTGTATTGAAAGGGTTACAGAGAAACTTTTTTCCTTTCCACTAGCAGGAAAGGATCCAGTCTTTTTCCTGATAAGGGGCCTCCTCCTCTCTCTTCCCCCTCCTCTTCCTCTCCCTCCTCTCTTTCTTCTCCTCCTCTTCCTTCTCCTCCTCTCCCTCCTCCTTTCCCTCCTCCTCCTCTTCCTTATCCTCCTCCTCCTCCTCCTTCTCCTCCTCCTCCTTCTCCTCCTCCTCTTCCTCCTCCTCCTCCTCCTCTTCCTCCTCCTCCTCCTCTTCCTTCTCCTCCTCTTCCTTCTCCTCCTCCTCTTCCTTCTCCTCCTCCTCCTTCTCCTCCTCCTCCTTCTCCTCCTCCTCCTTCTCCTCCTCCTCTTCCTCCTCCTCCTCCTCCTCCTCTTCCTCCTCCTCCTCTTCCTTCTCCTCCTCTTTCTTCTCCTCCTCCTCTTCCTTCTCCTCCTTCTCCTCCTCCTCCTTCTCCTCCTCCTCCTTCTCCTCCTCTTCCTTCTCCTCCTCTCCCTCCTCCTTTCCCTCCTCCTCCTCTTCCTTCTCCTCCTCCTCCTCCTTCTCCTCCTCCTCCTTCTCCTCCTCCTCCTTCTCCTCCTCCTCCTCTTCCTCCTCCTTCTCCTCTTCCTTCTCCTCCTCTTCCTTCTCCTCCTCCTCCTTCTCCTCCTTCTCCTCCTCCTCCTCTTCCTTCTCCTCCTCCTCCTCCTCCTTCTCCTCCTTCTCCTCCTCCTCCTCTTCCTTCTCCTCCTCCTCCTCCTCCTTCTCCTCCTCCTCTTCCTCCTCCTCCTCTTCCTTCTCCTCCTCTTCCTTCTCTTCCTCCTCCTCCTCCTCTTCCTTCTCCTCCTCCTCCTCCTTGTCCTCCTCCTCCTCCTCTTCCTTCTCCTCCTCTTCCTTCTCCTCCTTCTCCTCTTCCTCCTCCTCCTCTTCCTCCTCCTCCTCTTCCTTCTCCTCCTCCTCTTCCTTCTCCTCCTCCTCTTCCTTCTCCTCCTCTTCCTCCTCCTCCTCCTCTTCTTTCTCCTCCTCTTCCTTCTCCTCCTCCTCCTCTTCCTTCTACTCCTCTTCCTCCTCCTCCTCCTCCTCTTCTTTCTCCTCCTCTTCCTTCTCCTCCTCCTCCTCTTCCTTCTCCTCCTCTTCCTCCTCCTCCTTCTCCTCCTCTTCCTCCTCCTCCTCTTCCTCCTCCTCCTCCTCCTCTTCCTTCATCCTCCTCTTCCTTCTCTTCCTCTTCCTCCTCCTCCTCCTTCTCCTCCCCCTCCTCCTCCTCCCCCTCCTCCTCCTCCCCCTCCTCCTCCTCCTCCTGCTCCTCCTCCTCCCCCTCCTCCTCCTCCTCCTGCTCCTCCTCCTCCCCCTCCTCCTCCTCCTCCTGCTCCACCTCCTCCCCCTCCTCCTCCTCCCCCTCCTCCTCCCCCTCCTCCTCCTCCTCCTCCCCCTCCTCCTCCCCCTCCTCTCCCTCCTCCTCCTCCTCCATGCCAATGGAGACATAGCACATCCACAAGCCCAGGTCTCCACTACCAGGTGGGAAAGGTAGCAAGAAATTCTCCACCTTCCAGGAAACTTCAACTACACTTCTTTTTTTACATTTTATTTACAGTATTTTCACTTATTTTAATTCCAGATACAGAAAGACCAGAACATGGTTTTCCTCTTAGGTTTATGGTGGTGCTGGGGATTGAGTCTGGGACCTTGAAGACTCAGACATGAAGGAAACTATTCGGCTGACTCACTAGCCCTTATCTCAACTCTCTCCACACCCTGCCCCTCAATCTACCCCACCCTTCCAGCCATCTTTACATTCAGTGGGTATCTCCTGGCCTGGAGAGGAGACAGATGGCAAGCTGAGAAAGCTTTCAAATACATGACTTCACTGCTCCTGAAGGCTATTCTTTTCTGAGACAGAGACAGAGACAGAAAGAGAGAGTCAGAGAGAGAGAGAGGTCAAGACCACAGCACTGCTTCACTGTCTCCCCATCTCCACCACAGACAGTCCCATTTAGGGGACAGGGGCGGAAAACCAGGCTGTTCTACATGGAAACACATGTGCTCTATCATGTGAGCCATCTGTCACCCCTGAACCATCATTTTCAGGTACAAGGAAACTACGGAATGCAGGGCATGATGTTTTAAACCATGTACTTACTCCCTCCCCTTTCCCTGAGAAAATGGAGGCCAAGATCTTCTGATAACAAGAGAAGAAAATGACTTCTCTGTTATCCTCCAGGGTTACTGATCAGGCTCTGTGCCTGCACTACAAATCCACTGCTTCAGGAAGCCATTTTCCCCCCATTTTTGTTGCCCTTGTTGTTGCCATTGTGTTGTTGTTTTTGTTGTTTAGAACAGAGAGAAATCAATAGAGGAAGGGAAGACAGAGAGGGGGAGAGAAAGACAGACACCTGCAGACCTGCTTCACCACTTGTGAAGCGACTCCCCTGCATCTGGGGAGCTGGGGGCTCCAACTGGTATCCTTGCACTGGTCCTTGTACTTTGTGCCTTGTGCTACTGCACAGCCCTCTAGAGAATCATTTTTTTTAATAAGAAATTGGTATGTGGCAGAACTGGGCCATAAACCAACTCAGTCCAAGATCTGGAGGCTCGTATTTTGTCTACACTAATTTCAAAGTCATCACCAACACTCCGTGCTATTCCCCAGTGAAGGCCTATGCATCGTGATAATGTCTGCAGAATAATTTATCACACAGTAAAGATTTTTTTTTTAAAAAAATCATTATCCTTTTGATCTAGAAATCCTTATACTTCAACTTTAATATGTTTTTTTTTCTGAAGAAGTTGCCACATATATTTTACTCCTCTGAGAAATCAACAGCAGAGCATTCAAGCAGGGTTTTAATATGTTCTAATTTCCTATTTAAAAATTCCGTAAGTTTTTTTGTTGTCTCTCTACTACGACATAGGCTTCTGGAAGCAGTGAGACAAAACCTCTGTTGGTAGCATCACTGCAAGGAGGACCCAGGCATTTGAACAAATGGTGACTGTTTCTTGCTTCTAACAGTACAGCACTGGATAGCACTGGCCTGCTTCTGACTTCTGGGTACTTCAAACTGGTCCTTTTTATCACTAGGTGCCAAAGGCAGTGGCATCCCAGCTTGGTTGTGCAGCAGTGACAAGGCACGCAAATGCAGCAACACCCTTTCTTAGTACCAAGGAAGCATCATTCTAAGGTAGTTTTGCTTAACCCAAACTTAGACACCATGTCTTGCCTGCACACACACTGTGTTTAAGCCGACAAATCTTTGAGGCAAGGAACAAGAAACATAGCCAAATCCCATTCCCCCATGATCCTTGTAAAGGGTTTACTTCAAATCCACCCGAAGCTGTGCAATTTGGAGCTGTTAGGCCTTCCCATGCATCCACAGTGTTAAGGAGAGCTGTTTCCTGTGAGACTTTCACAGGAGGACCGAGGCTGATATTCAGTGTGGAACGGCACTGCAGCAGGACGGTGGTGCACCCCAAGGGAGTCCAGGCCACACTTCTCCAAGTTCTTCTGCCACTGGCTCTGCAGAAGGTGCTTTAGACTCTTCACCTCTGCAGGGGTGTCTGTTGGAAGAGCTGCTCCTACTAGCAAAGCATAAGCCAGCGCACAGGCAGGAAGGAGTGTCTACCCTGAGGACATCCCCTAAGGGGTGTGTGGGGGTGACATAGGGGCGGGTGGAGAAAGAGGAGAGAAAGCAGATCCAAGGAAAGTGTGAGACAGGAGGCATGGATCAGCTTAGCTCTCAAGCCCAATGTATCTCCCTGCCCTTCCCAGTATGTTGGTCTTGATAATCTAGATGTCTCCATGATTGTGACATGCCCACAGAGTCAGACTCTGTTATGACTGTGAGCACGGAGCTCTCACACATGCTTAACACTGTGCTAGGTGGCAGCAGAAGGCCACACAGCCTCTGGTTGAAAGCCAGGCTGAGGGAGAATTCAAGGTGATGGTTTCTACAGGCGGATATGAGGGCACCACCTGTTGAGAGTGTGACCGGGCCTATCCACACAGAACAACAGTCTCTTACTCCAGGAGAAGGGAAGGTTGACCCTCTTTTCTCTGCTCAGCCCTTCTCCATCAGCTTGGCAGACCGCACTCCCTTGGCCTGCCCCCTGAAGTCAGATTGCTGAGCATCTCGTTCTTGAACCTGGATGTCTGATATCCCCTCCCCCATATCTCTTGGCACGCGATTCCCACAAATCCAAACTCAGGAATGGTAGTTTCTTTATTTCTACTCCTAGCACTTCATTTTGCCTTATTTCCTTTAAAGTATTTTTAAAAACCAGCGTGATCATCTCATGCAGAAATCCCTGCAATAAGGCTGGTATATAATATTTTCCAAGCTCAAACTTCTTTCCCCTGTGGCGTTACCTTGCTAGTCTATTTCACTGACTGGCTTTCTCTAATCTTGTCATCTAGTAGTGGAATGCTCACTGAATGGCCCATCTCCCTGTGATCTCCCATATGTGCCCATGTGAACACCACATAAACATCTTCCCAAGCCCTCCCACTCCTAACACTGACTGATGTGGGCTCACAGGGACCCACGCCTCCAATCCCTGCTTCTCCTCCAAGTTCTCCTTCCAGTGCAGACTACAGATGAAGGGTGGTTTTCCTCAAGTACAATCCATCAAATCACACCTTGCTTAGTACCAGCTGGCCTCCACTGCTTACATGGACCAGTGCCAGTGCTTTACTGTGCGGTTCTGTCTTTGTCCGAAGCTTTCTGGGGTCAAGCTCCCACTATCTTCAAATCCTCTGCCAGCCACTGTTATTGTCTCCACTTGGGGAGGCTTGTTCTTCAACCCCAGCTACATCACTGGATTCCCAGCTCAGAAGTCACAATTCCACTGTAGCCTGGCTTAAGGCGTCACCTAGCCAGTTTCCTACTTGGAACTCTCTTCCTCTAGCTTCGCAAAGAGCCCCAGTATTACTCCTCTCAAGTCTTTAATCACATGATAACCCATGCTCCCACCTACGGTTATCTGGGTTGGGTGACTGACAAGGTCAGATTGTAGGCAACGCATATGGTCCATTTTGCTCATGCCCTCTTCATAACAAACTCATAGGCAAGTACTTCCATTATCATACATGACCATGACAAGACCCTGGCTCAGGGAGCGGAAGCCATTTTCCTGGGGCCACAAAGCTCAGGAGGAAAAGAGCTGAGCTTCCCACACAGGCGTGGGCTGGATTACTGTGCGACACGACCATCTGCCATTACCTGCCAGGAGGTGAGTTACTCCAGGGCAGGCAGTGTGTGGAGCTTACCTGTTTCCAGTTTCCAGCCTGTAGCAGATATGGAATCAATGTTCCTTGGCTTGAATGGAGAATGGATGGTGACACAGTGTTCCCTGCACTACACACTCTGCCAGGCTTCTTGCCTATTTCTCTCTCAGCCCTCCTCTCTCCTCCTGCCTTTCATCTCCAACAGGAATCTTTTCTCACAAGCTCTGTGAGTGTGGGATGGCGGCACCTCCCTACTTACTGGGTCAGACTTCCTGATTAACATTTAACTCCCTTCCCATGAAGAACAAAATGAAAGCTCACATGAAATCTTTTCATTATTATTATTATTATTTTATTGCGACCAGGGGGTTCTTTGCTTGTGCTATGAATCCACCATTCCTGGTGGACATTTTTCCTTTTCTCCTATTTTTTTTTATTGTATAGGACAAAGAGAAATTGAGAGAAGAGGGGAAGATAGAGAGAATGAGAGACAAATAAACATCTGTAGACCTGCTTTGCTGCTCCTGAAATACACCCCCTGCCAGTGGGGAGTGGGGGCCTGAACCAGGGTCCTTGTGCATGGCTATATGTGTGCTTACCCATGTGAGCCACTGCTGGGCCCCTGAAATCACTTTTCTTAATCTCTTTTCTTGATATAGAAAGCAGACCACATGTGACAGATTGCCACAAAGAGAGGACAGCCACTATAAGTAGATCAGATCCTGTGTTCATTACCTTTATGGTAAGAACCATGCAAACACAAGGGCTTAATGCTTCTACCTGGTGGCCACCAGTCACATAGAGGTATCAGGACTTCTGGCAAGTCGCTTGCATGTACTAAGCTGCACTTTGAGAAGCAGCCTAGCTGGATCGAATGTCGTAATGCCAAGGATTATTTACGATAATAAAAACCAGGCAGTGTTACATGCTTACCTTGTGTCACTGGCTAATCGATGGTTTTGCCTGACTTACTGATCCTAAGAACTGGGCAGACACAATCAGTATGCCCATCGTAGAGAAGGACAGCAGGGCTTTGAATAGATATATATGTTTAGTTGGGGTGATACATGGTATACATTTACTATACAGGTTTTGACACCTGTAAAAGAAAAAAGTTCTCAATTTTCTGCAAAGCACTCCCATGTCCAGCCTAGGTCTTCTAAACTACCAGCATGCACCAGGACCTGAGAGTCCCCCCATCTCCAAAGAGTTCTTTATTTTGGTGAAGTACACCAAACTCAGTCCAATTTCTTTTTTGCATTTCCCCTTTCTGTTCTTACTTCTCAACTTCTGTTCATAGAAGCAACCTAGAAGTCCAACAACAGATGAGTGGGTAGGAAAGTTGTGCTATAGAGACACGATAGAATATTGCTCAGCTTTTGGATGGCGCCGAAGGGATCATTTTAAGAGAGACAAACGGGGCTTTGGAAGTTCAGTGATAACATGAGAATGTCATAAGGTTGGCCAGAGGCAGACTGGGCTCAAACCCTTGCCTACCTCTCTGCAAGACCCCTGCTGCCAATAGCTTTTACACCTGTCAACAATGTGTTCAGATCATACTAAAGGAAGGTAATGGTACCTAGGAGATTAGACTTGTCTCTAGATCCCAGAGGTTCTGAGTTTAGTCCCCAGCACAGTCATGTGACAGAGCAGTATAGTACTCTGGTCCCTTTCTCACTACAATAAACAGGTTCATTAATTAATTCATCTTTATACCTACTCTTGCAACATGTTATATGAGATCAAGTCACAATTCCTGTATTTCCAAAGTACAGCCATCCCTTTTCCTTAACTACTGGAGCAGGACTGGTATCTGATGCTGTCTATTACAGACTAGATATATGACTATATATGTATATATAAATACATATATGTATATATACTGTACTAGAATACAAGACAATGCTCTTGCTAAACAATAATATTTATACATAGTACAGCATGCGTGTTTATGAATATAAACATTCTGCTGCTCTCACCAGACTCCATTGCTCTGAAGTGACTGTTTTGCATGCTTGCTCTAGGCCAGGCTTAACTCTGGGTTTCTGCTTCACTACGCAGGGTCACGATGCCAGAGGGTTCTCTTCCCAACCCTACCATATATATCTGTAGAAAGTATAAAGATACTTTGCCTCCCTGCAGCTCTAATTCTTTTTTAATGCCTTTATTTTTTGTATTGTCTTTATTTATTTACTGGATAGAGACAGCCAGATACTGAGAGCGAATGGGGGAGATAAAAAGGGAGAGAGATATCTGCAACACTGCTTCACCTCTTGCAAAGTTTTCCCCCAGCAGGAGGGGACTGTGAGCTTGAACCTGGGTCCTTGTGCTTTGTAGTATGTGCCCTCAACCAGGTGCAGTGCCATCTGGCCCCTGCATCTCTAATTCATTCATTCATTCTCTTTTCTTTTCTTTTCTTTTTTCTTTTTTTTCCTCTCTCTTTCTTTCTTTCTTTCTTTCTTTCTTTCTTTCTTTCTTTCTTTCTTTCCTTCTTTCTTTCTTTTGGAGGAGAGAATAGAAGGATGCTTTTGTGGCAGTGCGATTTCACCGCTCCCAGGCAGAGACAATGGATAGACAGACAGATAAATAAAGGCAGGCCATCAGGGCCCTGGAGCTTCCCCCAGCTTTATGGTACCCACACTTGGTGCTGGGGTGGAATCTGGGCTGTACTCTCAGCAAGGCATGCAGCAAAGCTGCTGCTCTAGATCTTGGACCCTTCTTTTTATTTTATTTTTTTTAACTTACCAGTAAGTACCTCTTCAAAAATGAGGAGCAACACTTTTAAAGTAAACTGTGGACACACATGGAATAATAAGACATCCCATTTCCATGAACTAACATGCTTACTCTTGTTTAAATATTAATAGTACACAAAGTAATAAATATATTCAGTACACTTTGCTATCAAAACCCAAATAAAATTATTTACAAAGGTAGGACGATACTATAAAATTCGTATGGATTCTAAAGGATGTCAAGTAGCCCAATCAATTTTGATAATGACCAATGGTGGAAGTACCTCACTTATTGACTCCAAAATACATTGCAAAGATACAGTAATTAAAACAGTAGGGCACTGGCACAAAGACAGAAATACAGACTATGAATAGAATATGGAGTCCAGAAACAAGCTCAGGTCAATCAGATGAAGTACTTTTCCTCAAATGGCTTTGGGTGAACTGAATCTATCCACACCTAGGAAAAGAAACTGAACCTTATGCCATGAACGAAAATGAACACATGTGCTAAAACTATGGATTTGTCAGTGTTTCCATTTTATAAATAAAAATAAAAAACTTAAACATGAGATCTGAATACAAAAACATCCTTACTGTTTGGATATATTACGTCCCTTTATAATCTCCAAGATGGAAGTCATGGCCAGCCCTAGTGTTCTCTCTTCGCCAAGCCTTCCCTTCTTTGGTACTGAGCTCTCATCCAGACGAACGTCAGCAGTCACTAGCAAGTTCCATTCACAAGCATCTTCATTCAGTCCACCTCCAACTTCTGCATGCCCTACCTCCTAAATGAAGCTCAATTCTTTATTCCCTGCCTTGCTGGAGGCTACACAGTTTCTCTTGTGATCCCAAAGAATGAATATAATGAGTTCCTCAAGAATTGAAAGGAATGAGAGTTGAAATCTAAAAGTTAAAGAGATCAGAACGGCTTTATAGAGGACCTTGCATCTTGGTTCATTCTTGGATGATGGGTGGATGGAGATGAATGAGTGGACTTGGGGTCACCTTTTTTTTTCTTTTTTTTAATATTTATTTTATTTATTTATTCCCTTTTGTTGCCCTTGTTGTCTTATTGTTGTAGTTATTATTGTTGTTGTCGTCGTTGTTGGATAGGACAGAGAGAAATGGAGAGAGGAGGGGAAGACAGAGAGGTGGAGAGAAAGATAGACACCTGCAGACCTGCTTCACCGCCTGTGAAGCAACTCCCCTGCAGGTGGGGAGCCGGGGTTCGAACCGGGATTCTTATGCAGGTCCTTGTGCTTTGCGCCACCTGCGCTTAACCCGCTGTGCTACAGCCCGACTCCCTTGGGATCACCTTTAAAGCAAAGGGAATGAATGGGATGAACACAGACTCTAAGCAGGAAAGTGTATTCTCTGGAAAAATAAGCCACCCAGTTGGGTTGAAGCTGAAAATATATTCAGAGGATAAGTTGGAGCAAGGGCTAAAAACATAAAATGGGACTATATTGTGGAGGCCCTGAAAAACCACAGTGGGACAGATTAAGTTGACTTGTATACTTCCTGCCTTCCCAATGTGCCTTTTTGTTCATAGCCATAAATGTGTATCTGCGGAAGTAGAAGACAGCCTGTGTCTTCTTAATTGTTCTGCATTTCACCAGGGTCTTTCCCATTCTCAACATACAAAGGGATGTCTCAGAATATAGGACTTTCTCTACTCCTTTATTTTCTGGAGTATCAATTATTAAGCAACCCTCTATACCAGCTGAGCCATATGCTTACTGTAACAGTAATTGCTTCCACATGATTATTTTCAGAGCATTTCTTTATGTCCTGAGATATTTATCTTGCATGCACAACTACTTATTTTGTAAAAATACCAATAGCTGGGATACCACTGTGTTTATGATTACTATCCTCACTGAATCAAAGGCACCATCAATGGAAGAAGTTTTTAAGAATATTTAATACATCATTTACTCATTTCTCTCTCCTCAAGGTGCCTTGCAGGTTGTCTTAGCAGATGTGAATTTCCTTTCATTATGTGGAGTGTGGTGCTGTCCCTGATTTGTTATAAATTAACCATCTGAGGTAAACTCCTCCTTTATGAGCAATTGTTGAAATGTTTAGTACAGGAAAAAATAACAGCCGGATTCAAGGTGAGTACTCCTTCCGGGTTTAATGCCACTGTTTCTGGTGGTTCGCTAGCTTTTGAGTCTAATGGAGGGAATGGATTTCTGAGATCTACAGGCCAACAAGATAGACAGCAGACAGACAGACAGACAGATGATAGGTAGATAGATAATGGATAGGCAGATCGATAGGAACATTAGACAAATATGTAATCTAGGAAAGCGTTTACAAGGACATATAGCCCCGAGCAATGAGACATTCCAACAGATTGTTTTTCACAGTGTCTCCTTCAGAAAACAGGAGACTATTTAGCCCACAAATCATTCCCTCTCCACACACATATGTTTGTGAATTTCCAAAACGATTTAATTTAATTTCATGTGAATGACCTAAAACTGTTAGTCATCATGTCTGGCAAAAAAAAAAAAAAAAAAAACTTAAAGATGAATCAAACTTACAACAAAAGAAGTGACATCACTCTTTGAAACACAAGCCAAACTCATGTACACTTGCTGTTGCTTAATCTGCTTTCTACCATGTTCATTATCTCTGAAGTTAGTATGGACAAGGTTGTTTAAGTACAGGATCAAAGGCATTTGGGGCCAGCTCTGAAGCAGCTGCATGCCGGAGGGCTTTTGGAAAGAGTGAGGACATGGATCACACTGAACCCATTTTGTCCACAGGAGACCTGGATAAATATTACTGGCTCCCACACATTTCTAGAGAATGCCGCAATGAAGAAGTCATGGCAGGAAGGCCTGGGGAGTAATTCACATGGATAGCCCGCTGCTTCGCCCTAGCACAAGCCAGGTTCAACTCTCTTCCCCATCACACTGAAGGAAGCTTCACTGCTACTGACTTCTTTCACACACTCTCTCTGCCTCCCTGTGTTTATATAAAAAAACAAAACAAAATTATAGCCACAGACTAAAAGACTAAGAGTTGTGATATATATATATGTATATATAATGTGTATTACCCAGCTGTTATGAATTATGAAGCAATCTCCTTTGCCTTATGTAGGATGGAACTTGAGGGAATCATGCTACGTGAGATAAGCAAAAAAAAAAAAATCAGAAAAAAGAGAAATATGAATACTAGATGATCTCATTCATTGGTGGAGCAGACAAGAAAAACACAAAATAAAAGTTGGACTGTCCTGGAAGCAACCCAGGTGTCCCACAAGAGATGAGAGGCTGAGCAAGGTGTAGTCTATACACAGAATGGAATACTACTCAGCTACTAAACAAGGTTGTTTTACCATTTTCAGCCCATCCTGGATGGAGCTTGAAGGAATCATGTGAAGTCAGGGAAGTCAGAAACAGAAGGATGAATATGGGATGATCTCACTCACAGGCAGAAGTTGAAAAACAAGATCAGAATGAGAAAATATTAAGCAGAACTTGGACTGGAGTTGGTGTATTGCACCGAAGTAACAGACTCTGGGGTGTGGTGGGGAGGGCTCAGGTCCTGGAACATGGTGGCAGAGGAGGACCTAGTGGGGGCTGTATTGTCATGTGGACGTGTTACGCATGTACAAACTACTGTATTTACTACAAATTATCATATTTACTACTGTAAAACAGTGATCTCCCAATAAAGAAATTTAAAAAGAAGAAGTTGGATTGTGTTTGGTGTATTGCACCAAATTAGAGGATTCTTCCCACAGAAGAAGAGAAGGGAGAGGGCATGGGGCATTGTGGTCCTGAGGCAGGATGTTCGACAAGGAGCTAGACTGAGGATAAGGGTATTGTGCAGACAACTGCCAAGATGGGATGAGAAACCCATGTGTCAACAACTGTACTGTAAATAATTAGCATCTCTTTGCCTAGTAAAAACGCTAAAAGGAAAAAATAAATAAAAACAGGGAGAAAAGAAATACTAACAGAGAATCTCCCGCGTTTGAAATGTTGGCTAGTGCATGTATGCTTCAGCACGCCCGTGATCAAGCAGATGAGGCAGGTTTGGCTCTCTGGAATGACTGTTCTCACATGCTGGTGGCCATGACTCCCCCCACCCCACCCCACCCCCACCCCCATCCCATGTGGACTCTGAACATTCCTACACATGAGTTTAGGGAAAAAAAAGAAGAGGACAATTCTCCAGGCATTTCTTTCAGCGAGCACTGGCTAAAACTCCCCGTAAATCACGAGCAGTGTGTTTACCTTAACGTACCTGCATCTACACATCACGCCAACCTCTCTGCAGTTTCCCTGCTATTTACAGATCCATCATGTGAGATTCTCCCTTTGTACTCACTGTGTCCCAGTTCCAGAATGGGTAATTGAAATGTCTCATTACTCCTCACACATACTTCTCAAACCCTTCTCGGCTGGATAGTATTTTCTGCAGATACATTCGAATTCAGTTGTCTGTAGAAAATGTGGACCATCGACCTCTTTAGCTCTGACTGACTCATCTTCCTTATGACCTTATGACTTGATTAGATCTCTTCCCCCAAATCTAAATTTTATTTGATCCTTGACAAACAACAAGTGAGTTAAAAAGCGGCGGAACAATAAGTAAATTAAAGTGAAGAGTCTCAGGACCGAAGAGGCTTCCAGTTGTGAACTGACCAAGCCCCCCCCCCCCCCGTTACTGTTTAACCAGAGCACAGATATCAGGGATTCGCTGGCTTAAAACCAAAGGATGATCTACCCTCCCAGTGTTTCCCCGAAGGCCCGGAGATTACACGTGTAATAACCAGACTGCCAAGAGTAAGGCTTCCTTTTACTTAGTGTATTTATTGAATGGTGCCAGGGCTCCAGAGCCCCTGGGAGCATTTGCCAGCATGAAAGAAACCACCCAAGGAAAAAAATATATATATATATAACCAAAACCTGCTCTGCCACTGAAGTTCATGACCTGGGATATGCACGGGCTCCCACCCAGCCTTCAGCGCTCCACGCACATCAGCCAGGCTCACGGGCCAGGGCCCAGCCTCCAGGCATCCACCAGGCCCTCTGACTCCTGACTCAAGGATCAGACTGTGAGACAAGGAGTTATTGCCTTTTTATTATAATCTTGGTTCTGTGTTTTATGATTAGTTTGTTTATTATCAGGCTGAGAGACAATGTGTGTGTGCATGTGTGTGAAGCAGAGAGACAGCTGATATTCCTGGCAGACACACAGATATTAAGGGATGAATCAGAGTACTGCTCAGCTCAGGCACCACCACCAGGTGTGAGTATCAAACCTGCAGCTCTGGGCCCCAGTCAAGTAAGTCTTAGAACTCAGCCCAGGGTAGAACGGTCTCTCTGGACTCTAGGTGATATCTGAAGATCTTGCCTTTGGCTCTGTATTTCTACATATGGCTGCATTTTTAGTCTCGTGATACATATTTAAATCCACATTAAAAACATTTTGTGGGAGTCGGGTGGTAGCGCTGCAGATTAAGCACAGGTAGCACAAAGCACAAGGACTGGCATAAGGATCCCGGTTCGAGCCCCCGACTTCCCACCTGCAGGGGAGTCGCTTCACAGGCGGTGAAGCAGGTCTGCAGGTGTCTGTCTTTCTCTCCCCCTCTCTGTCTTCCCCTGCTCTCTCCATTTCTCTCTGTCCTATCCAACAATGACAACAATAATAACTACAACAATTAGACAACAAGGGCAACAAAAGGGAATAAATAAACAAATAAATAAATGTTTTGCAAGCATACGTTGCCTCTAGACCTTCTGTGCAACTGGACTTCAAGGAGCTCAGACTAACCTTATCAAAATCAAAGCATACTTTAAATTAGGGACAGGCATAGCAGAAGCCTTCAGGACCTCATTTTCGTATTTCCTCTTGTCTTATTCATTCCAGAGAAAACCATTCACAATCTTCATTATCATGAATGCTACTCTTTCACAATTTGCAAGTGTTAAAAACAATAACAACAACAACACGGTCTGAAATAACCATCAAGCAAAAGAGTCTAAGTTCTGTTTTCCTTCCTGATTCATGCCTTATTTGCAAGGGAGTGAGACCGCTGCTGAAGTAGTTTTTATGTTTCCCTGAACTCTGGCTGGAAAAGAAGTCATCCTGGTGGCAACATCAGAGTGCACCCACAACTCCGGTATGGCCTCTGCAGCGCCCTTCACTAGTGTTACTCCTGGAGTTTAGTTCCTGGACAGAGCA
Source organism: Erinaceus europaeus (assembly GCF_950295315.1). Classification (NCBI taxonomy): domain Eukaryota; kingdom Metazoa; phylum Chordata; class Mammalia; order Eulipotyphla; family Erinaceidae; genus Erinaceus; species Erinaceus europaeus. The sequence goes on along the minus strand of NC_080170.1, from coordinate 4,761,719 downwards.
CACTCAGGAGCCCTAGGCTGTGATGACTGGTGTTCAGAGTCAGTTTTCTATCCAGGCCTGTTTCAGGCCTTCTCTGCTTTGCATCTGGGACAGGAGTAGTGTGTGTGTGTGTGGGGGGGTAGAGTAGACAACTAATACAAAGGGAAATGGCAGCAATGTCAGTGTCAAGCAGAGAAGCAATTACAGAAGCCAGACAGAATGCCCACCTTCTGCTCCCCAGAAGGAACTCTGGTCCTTACCTACAGAGGGACAAATGATAAGGGAAGATGACCAGAGGGCTCTGAACCTCAGTTCCACCAGGACCTGAGGTTTCTGTCACCAGGAATCTTTTTTTTATACCATCAATGAAAGGGAAGCAAATCTAGAGAACACCAGGGAACAGACACTGTTTCTCTGAGAGAGAAGAGGAACAAAGGAAGGATGCCTTGAAGTAGTAACAGGTGTAGGGGTGCCTTAGAAAGGAAGAGAAGGTGGGACCACAGAAAAAATGGTATGTGGATATAGATAGGTAGATGATAGATAGATAGACAGATGATAGGTAAATAGATAGACAGATGATAGATAGACAGATGATAGATAGATAGGCAGATGATAGATAGATAGATAGACAAATAGATAGATGATAGATAGATGATAGATAGATAGATAGATAGATGATAGATAGATAGACAGATAGGCAGATGATAGACAGGCAGACAGATGATAGATAGATAGATAGATAGATAGATAGACAGATGATAGATAGACAGATAGATAGATAGGCAGATGATAGATAGGCAGACAGATGATAGACAGACAGATAGATAGGCAGACAGACACATGTGCCCTTGGGGGAATTACTGGAGTCTCCAGCAGAAGGGATAAGGATACAGTGGGAATTTCATAGTGGTGGGACCAGTGTGAAATTATATCCCTATTATCTTATAATCTTATAAATCAATATTAACTCACTAATAAAAACATAAAAGGAAAACATGAATTGGCAGGATGTGGAGGAGAAATAGTCACATCCAGAGCAGGAGGAGTGAAATCACAGAGCACACTGGAGTGACACTGGCACTTCATTGCAGGAACTTGGGAGACTTGGGAAAGTTACGCGCAGTGGAACACTGTCTGTGGTAACAACTGCAGACACAGACACAGACACTCCCCATAGCTTGGAGACGTTTGGTCCATACTGCCAGAAGGGGAAATGTTAGGGGAAGATGACCAGAGGGCTCTGAAGCCCAACTCCATCAGGACTCAGAGAGACAAAAGGAGTGGTACTATGGATAGCTATGACTTAGAAAGGAAGAGAAGGCAGAACCATGGGAAAAAAATAGAAAAAAAACAACAACATATATATGTAAGCCCATATCTGTGACCTTGGGAAGAACGACTGCAGTTTCTTTTAAAAAAAAAATTATTTATTCCCTTGTTGCCCTTATTGTCTTTTTATTGTTGTAGTTATTATTGTTGTCATTTTTGGATAGGACAGAGAGAAATGGAGAGAGGAGGGAAAGAGAGAGAGGAGGAGAGAGCGATAGACACCTGCAGACCTTCACTGCCTGTGAAGCAATTACCCTGCAGGTGGGGAGCCAGGGGCTTGAACTGAGATCCTTATGTCGGTCCTTGCACTTTGTGCCACATGCGTTAAACCCTCTGTGCTACCGCCCAGCTCCCATGACCGCAGTTTCTAATGGAGGGAATGGGGACACAGAACTCTGGTGCTGGGAACAGTGGAATTAGATCAACGTTATATTAGATGTTTTTTTTTTTTTAAAGTCAATATTAAATCACTAAGAAAAAAAAAAGGAAAGAGATAAAGACGGAAAGAAGGTTTTCCCAGGGACTCTAAGCTAGAATCACTCCCTGTGGGTGGGGGAAGCAATAAATGTCCCATCTAAAAATACCGCCTCTTTGAGGCCCTTCACATCACCTGCCTCCCAGAGAAAGTGGGGCGTCACCAACACACAAGTATTTCCTGTCGCCTCCTTGGGACAGAGGAGCAGTGTGTAGAGATGCAGGCTGGTTCCTGACAGCCTGAGATAGTTTCTGTGTCTTGGGGACTTAAAAATATGCTTCAGAGCCCCCTCTCCCCCCCCGCCCCGCCCCAGTCCCCAGCAAATTCTAGCTTCAAGTTTATTTAAATTTTTATTTATATATGATCGGATAAAGACAGAGACAGAGAGAAATTGGGAGGGGAGGGGAAGAGAGAGAGGGAGAGAGACAGAGTGACACCTGTGGCCCTGCTTCGTCACTCATGAAGCTTTCCCCCTGCAGGTGGGGACAAGGGACTTGAACCCAGTTCCTTGAGCACTGTAAAGTATGCGCTTAACCAGTTAATCACTGCCTGGCCCCTTCTTCAGTTTTTGTTTTTAATTCAAAACCCAGAAAATGAAAAACCACAAAGACAGTAAGCACTCTGGGAGCTCAGGGAGAAAGTTCAGAGACTGAATTTGGCCTGAGTCTAAGCGCCAAGAAACGTGCTCTGGAGAGGTGAGGCTTCAGGACACAGTGGGGAGGTGGTCTGCCTGGGGAACTCAGGACGGCATCATCGTAGCATCTGCACCTCGGTGCTTGAAAGGTGGTAAAATGCAAAGCAGGACAAATTGGTAAACAGGGACTCAAAGGTGGGAATGGAGCAGATGGAATTAGGGGCTTTTATCTGGGAAGAAGTGAGGAAGTCCATGTGGGCCATGACTTTAGTCATTTGTACCTGAGCCTGATAGCTAACATGCAGGTGGACTAAAATTATCGTCTGCAAAGATGGTGTCCAAGTTGAGCACAGAGCTAAAAAGCTGGATTAGGGCAGAGAGCAGCTCACAAACATGAGAAAAGTATATGAATGCCGTGGACTGTTAACCCCATCAATCTAGGAACAGGTTGGGGGGTACAGATTGACCTGCCAGCATCCATATCCAGTGGAGAAACAATGATAGAAGCCAAACCTTCCACCTTCTGCACCCCTGAATTTTATTTATTTTTCCTTTATCTTATTTATTTATTTTTGTCCATAATTCCAAAGGGGTAAATAGCAAACAAGAGAAGCTCCCAATGGAGGGAGTAGATGGGACATAGAGATCTGGTAGTGGGAACTGTGTGCAACTGTACCCTGTGGTCTTACTATCTTGGTAATCATTACTAAATCATTACTAAAGATAAAGGAAAGGAAAGGAAAGGAAAGGAAAGGAAAGGAAAGGAAAGGAAAGGAAAGGAAAGGAAAGGAAAGGAAAGGAAGGAAGGAAAAATTGAGTGGATGATAAAAGAGAAGTGTGTCCCACTCATTTTCATCCTCTTCTGCCCTTTGGGCATTCATAATTCTCATGACATATGGGAGGCTGGAAACATAAAGGTTGGGTTGGTTTCACTGCATGTCACCAAATGTATGGATGCAACCAGCTGGTGCTCACGGTGTCCTGGGTGTAGGGTCCGTGGATCGCCAGTCCTCCTATGGCCAAGGAAGGGCCACCGGCTTCTTCAAATGCTTCTGCGCTGGGTATGGTTAATGGCGGGCTGAGCCATAGCCCCACCTGTTTCTATCCGGAAGGCCCCTTTCTATAATTGCTTTGGGGTCCCACAGCAGCAGAGGTCCAGCCCACTCTCAGCTGCTGCTTTCTTATAGAGCCCCCTTACTCTCTCAGCGGGAGGCTGAGGAGCTAGCTGCTAGTTTACCTGAACCCCGGAGTCTGCTCTTGGCTTCACTGAGAGGAGGGTGCGCAGAGGTGCAGGCTGGGATGCTTCCCAGGTGTCCACACTACTAATCAGGGGTCGCAAAACAAACACAGGGGTCAGCGGAGAGCTCACCCAGTAGAGCAAACACCCCATCCTGCGTGAGGACCAGAGTGTAAACCCCCAGCCACTGCGCGGGACTGCAAGGTCCAGGACAGGCTTTACCAGTGTGGGAGGGGGCTCTGGCGTCTCTGACTTTCACCTCCTATCTGGAGAAATAACAGAAAGAGCCTGCCAGGAGTAGTGGAAATAAGTAGCCACCAAGTTCCAGCAAGGGCCCAGTGAGAGAGAAAGATAAAAGGAGGGGGAGAAAGGAAGGAAGGAGAACAGAACAAGGATCTTGTCTGTGCGTCCAGCATGAGGGGACTCTCCAGTTTGCAAAGACCACCAGGGTCGTCCAAGTCACACGAAGGCAGAGCTGTTAGCAAGGCCAAGGCTTTTAGTACTTGACTTTGAATGTTTCCTACTGTGAAAACACAGTCTTTGCAATCTTTCTTCACTTTTTAAAATTTTTTAAATTAATTTATTATTTTTCTATGCTTAGTGAATTTGAAGCCAAGGTATGCATTTGCTTTTGTGCAACCGGGGATTTAGATGTACGAAAACTTTACCATTTACACATGTGACTTTTTTCTTTCAGTCAGATAGAAATATAGAGAGAAAGAGGTGCTTCCCCTGGCCCCTTGGCACACCCCTCTAGTGCCAGGGCTCTACCTCAGACCAGACATGGCAAAGCACACAAGGTACGCACAAAGCCATCACTTGGCCTCGCAAATAGATCTATTTGTAAGCTTGACTTTGAGTCAGCACCAGGAGAGTTCTATCTACCCTGAGTCCTGGCCCCCACACAGCACAAACATAGGGATCAGAGACCAGCTCCATTTCCCCAGCCTTTATCCTTAAGATCTGCAGTGGAACTCACAGGTCCTTTCTGCAGGCGCGGCCCCTGTGGCTTTTTCTCAGGAGAGGCAGCCCTGAAAGGCTATTGATCTGCCTCTGAAAGACACGCTGGTTATTACAGAGGAAGCCAGGGCAGGCGAAACTGTGGGAAATTAATGATGGCTTTGCCAGCATCCACAATGCCTTGTGGAACTGGGGGGGGGGGGGGGCAACTGCCAATCTATATGATAATACACCCCAAACTTCATAAAAACAGTGATGTGAAAACACATTGATTTCTTTCTTTGTGGGTAAAACAGAATGTCTCAAAGAGGGAGGGTGGGCTAGAAGTTCACGGAAGGGAAGTTAACTCTCAGCCTGTGAGCTAGGATGCACTGTGTAAACTCAAGATGTCTGTCTCCCAGTCCCAGGAGAGAATGGGCATCATCATTATGGACATCTTTGGCCTATGAGAAATTCTCAAAAGAAACACAGAGACAGAAGAGCAGGCACCTTTGTTCTGGACATTTTCAAATGAACACCTAAGACTAGAACTCCGACTTCATAGGCACAAAAGAGGTGCTAGGTGCTTAGTGCTTTTCTTTATGCAATCCCAGCTGTATTAGGAGCAGAATATGGGGAAATGTATCACTTATCCCTATCATTCTGCAGAGCCCCCAAGGAGAAAATCTAATGTTTCAGGCAATAAGAAAAGGGAGAGTTGGGGCAGTGAGGGAGGAAGAGAGAGAGAGAGAGAGAGAGAGAGAGAGAGAGAGAGAGAGAGAGAGAGAGTAGAGGGGAGAGAGGGAGAGAGAGGGAGGGGAAGAGAGGGAGAGAGAGAGAAGAAAGAGAGAGAGATAGGGAGAGAGGGAGAGAGAGAACAGAGGCACTGGGGCAATGAGTCCCTTATGAATTATAAGACCCCTCCCACTCATAGGATCCCAGGTAACTTCAAAGCAAGTGCCTGTATCTCTCTTCTCTCCTATTTTCTGAGGTTTTATGCAGTACAAAGCTTCGAAAAGAGGGGATTCCACAGATTCCAGGACTACATGGTTGTGTAGGTCTGTACAGAAGAGACCACTGAGAATGGCAAACAGGAGAGGTTCTAACACCTTTACACACCCCAGACTTTAAGTGATCTTATTTATTTTACAGTCAAACTTCCTGCATTTATGTTTTATTGTCAAGTACAGGCTCCCCTGCCCCCAGCACACCTTGATTACTGCCATGAACAGAGGCACGAGTGGCACACATCCCTGGCACAGGTTATTTCAGAATTAAATCTAAATGTAAATGTGACATCTTGAAAATCTACAACTTACCAGGTAAGTGATGTATTTCCAAAACATCTGTGAGCCTAAGCGGTATTGAACGCCGCACTCCTGTACTCCTTACATGGGGAACAAGCAGTCTGCCGCCTCAAAGATTTCTCTTCTTTGTGTAAATGCAAGAAAATGCTTAAAGCTGCTCTAGCAGGAGTTTATCACATCTTATATAAACACCCTTAACTGATCTATCTGTAAATATTTTAATGGTAATTCTTTCAGCAAACATACAATGTATTCACAGCAAACGACGTAGCATTTGATATTCTCTTCATAAATCAATGGATCCCTAATGCAATTTATGTTTTGAAAACCTGTTTTGGACTCACCACAGCCCTGAGTTGCTAAGAAATCCGAAAATAAGCACCTTATCTCTCAACTGACTTGCTGAAGCTTCTCTGTATTTACTGCTTAATGATCAGAGCCTTTAATTTCCAAAGTTTCAGCCAACCCCCTCTACAAAGCTGATGGATACACAGAAGGTCGAGAGGCCACTCACATGCACAGGAACCCAGGAGGAAAGTCAGTGTATCAGACACCACTTGGTGGGAGCCAGGCCTTTCCTATTTGTCATGATTAAACCCCAGAGCAGTTGCTCCAGGTTTGATCTTCAACACTGATGAGGCACTGTTGCCTGCAAATGAAAGCCTAAGATAAGGGAGGCTTCCTACGAGATTGCAGGAAGAAAAAGAAATAAACTCTGTAGGCTTCCATTTATGGGGAAATCAATGCAGAGACCTAGAAACTCACAGCGAGATGACACTTTCTAGGAGTAGGTGATAGTTTATCAAGTTGCCTCCTTTGCCATGTAATTTACTTGCTAATAAGGCCATGGACTATGCCTGAGTACTGTGTCCTCAGCAGAGAACTGTTTTCAAAGTCTTGCCCCGTTTCTCCAGAGCTGCAGGTGTGTGGGTTTATTTCCCAGCTCAGAGAAAGCCTACCTTGAGAGGCCCCTGGGCTCTAAAAATAGACGCGCAGGCAAGGCCCCACAATGTCTCCTGTGCAGACAGAGAAAAGAGACTGCAGAAGCAGGCCTACCGTTCTCCTCGTCCGACTTGTTCTCGTTGTCTGAATCGGTCAAGGTCAGGGCGGAGTTCTCCCGACTCGACAGGCCCGAGCTGCGCCTGGACTTGATGCCTCGGCCCCACAGGCGGATGGCGTGTTCCGGGGACATGCCCCCTTCAGTGTCGGAGTCGGCATCGGAGCCGGTGCTCAGGGAGTAGCCCTGGTGCAGGATGCCCATGTCCGAGCAGTAGCCGCTGCGGTGTGGGGAGGGCTCGCAGATGCCCAGCTCCGCCAGGGTGAAGTTGGTTCCTGCAGTGACAGCCACAGATAGGTGGGTTACAGGCTGTGGGAGGCTTTGCAGACAGAAGGGACAGGCATTCTGAACCAAAGCAACGGGTACCCTGCCCTTCCCACCTGTCCCCAGATACCCAGGATATGCAAATGGTTGAGCAGCACATAAGCAGCAGGGCTAAACCAGATTTGGATTAATACATCTGTAAATAGGCAGAAAATAATGAACACCAAAGACCAGTCTCCGTGCTGGGAGAATGTCCAGATTTTATTGCAAAGTTTGTTTGGCTTTTTTGCTTTGAGCCTCATGTTTGTGCAGTTCCACAGGCCAGGGCAGACTTTTTCAGATGCATAGAGAAAGCCAGACACACCCCAGCACCAAAGCTTTTCCAAGTGCCATAGGGCTGGCTGTCAGGCGGTGCCTGGGGAGGACTACAACTTGGGCCATGTGAGTGGCCAGCTCCCCCTCAGGGAGGTTGTTTATTTATTTGTTTGTTTATTTCTGTCTTCAGGGTTATCTCTGCGGCTTGGTGCAGGCACTATGAATCCACTGCTCTGGGAGGCCTTTATTTTTGGGATTTTATTGGACAGGACAGAGAGAAATTGGAAAGAGAGGGAGAGAAAGAGACACCCGTAGACTTGTTTTACCAGTTGTGTACCTCTTGCAGTTCGGGAGCCTGAGGCCTAAACCGGATCCTTGTCAGGTGTTTCCTCTTAGTACTGTGTGCACTTAATCAGCTGCACTACTGCCAGGTCCCCAGGAAGCTATCTCTCTGACCTTATTCCCATGAGATAAGCAACTTTTACCAAATAGCAACATAGAATTGAAAAAAGAAGAAGAAGAAGAAGAAGAAGAAGAAGAAGAAGAAGAAGAAGAAGAAGAAGAAGAAGAAGTAGAGGAAGAGGAAGAAGAAGAAGACCAGATTTGTAGTGATAGCTCAGTGGTGTTAAGCCCTGACTATTGTGCCAGGAATTTTTGATCATTCATTCATTCATTCATTCATTCATTCATTCAGCAGCTGGGTGAGTAGCACAGCTGGAAGAGTGCAGGACTAGCATGTCTAAAGATCTTGGTTAAATTCCAGGTGCTACATGACCTGGATTTTCTCTCTCTCTCTCTCTAATCCAAAACTCTACTGCATATGACATAAAAAGCTTTTTTTTCTTTTCTACTTCATTTGATAGGATGGAGAGATATTGAAAGGGGAGGGAGAGACAGAGACACACACACACAGAGAGAGAGAGAAGGAGAGAGAGACACCTGCAGATCTGCTTCACCACTCATGAGGCACCCTCCCATAATTGGGGACTGGGGGCTCTAACCTGGGTTTCTTCCTCACGATAACATATGATCTTCACTGGGTGCCCAACTGCCCAGCCCCATGACATGAGTAAGTCTCTAAACACCGCTCACATTAATTTTACATGGAAACTGATCATGCTTGTTTTTATTCCACCTGTGGGGTTCTCAGTTGTAGGACTCATTTAGAATGGAGCGAGCTTGAATTAAGGCAGAGCACCTGAAGACTTCCCCACATCTCATTATGTGCAACAAGTGCTCCGTAAAGAGAACACACTGAGAGGGAAGGGACGCCAGCTTGCAGAGGATCCTATGTGCTCTCCAATCTGGGCTGAGGACTGAGACGCAGGGAGCACACCTTCCAGTGACCTTCCTTGTTCATCAGACCCAGTCATGACAGGAAATCAAATACCATTTTCCTGTCAAACTAAACTTGAGATCAATCACTTGAATGAAGTGAAATTTGCATTTTTCCAGGTAATCACAATTATTAGAAAAGAAAAAATGAACTTAAAGAATTTCAGTCTCGAGGCCTGGCAGTGGCATATTCAGGTTAAGGGCATATATTACCATGCACAAAGACCTGGGTTCGAGCCCCCCCCCCCACATGCAGAGGAATGCTTCATAAATGGTGAAGCACATCTCTATGTGTATATATTTCTCTCGACCTCTCTACTTCTCCTCTCCTTTCTCATTTCTCTCTGTCCTATCTAGTAAAATAACATAAAATATAAAGGGGGAAAAAAAGGCTGCTGGGAGCAGTGGATTTAATTCTCAGTGTTGGCATCAAGCCTCACCAACAACCCTAGTGGCAATGATTCTTTTTCAATCTTCAGGTCAAAGTCCAGAAATTACAGAGTGCATTGCTGCAGGGTGAACTAGGACTATGACAGTGAATCCACCAGGCAAAAGTGAGTAAAGTCACATTGGCTCACACAGAATAGCACATTTTCCTCTAAGAATGTAGCTACTTCCATGGAAATATTAGCTTCCAGGGCTGGGGAGACAGCATAATGCTTATGCAAAAGACTCTCATGCCTGAGGCTCTAAGGTCCCAGGTTCAATCCCCAGCCCACCATAGACCAGAGCTGAGCAGTGCTCTGGTAACTCTCTCTCTCTCATTCTGTGTGTGTGTATGTGTGTGTGTGTGTGTGTGTGTGTGTGTGTGTGTGTGTGTGTGTGTGTCTGCCTCTCTGTCACTCTTTCATTAAAAATAAATAAAATAAAATATTAAAATAAAATGAATTACTTCTTTTTTAAAAAAGAAATATTACCTTCTAAATTTCTCATTATCATCTTCCAATTGGGTCATACCTTCCAACACCATCTGTTTCCCATTCTTTCTGATTGCCTGGTACTTTAGCTCATTGTAAACATTTGAACCGGAGTCTTACTCAAGTCTGCTGCCTCAACATATGAAGCTGGGAGACACACACACACACACACACACACACACACACACACACACACACACACACACACACACAAGAGGAAACCGGGCTATCATATATCAAGGCACTCAACAATTATTTACTGTTCTCAGTGCTGTGCTTGGCATTGTGGATAAAGCAGTGAGCATTATAGAAATATAGGCCATGACATTTATACTCTAATCGGGAAAGAGACATCCATCACAGAATCACATAAAGAACCATCTATCTGGTGATAAATCCTGCAAGGGGGAGAGCAGGGGAGCAGGAAAGGTCATTCAGTGGCCACCCCTCCTTCCTTCCAGTTGGCCAGCCCAGTACTCATGGAGAAATGGACCTGGAGGGACATGGAAGGACTGAAGGTGTCCCCAGTGGAGATGCTATAATGGTCGCTCAGTTTTGATCTTACCAAAATTCCCCTCTCTCTGAATTTCTTTCAGACATTTAAAATTTTTTTTTTGGTAGGACAGAGAGAAATTGAGAGGGGAGGGGAAGATACAGAGAAGAGGAGAGAAAGATAGACACCTGTAGATCAGCTTCACTGCTTACAAAGCGACTCCCCTGCTGGTAGGGGGTTGGGGGCTCGGAAGGGGATCCTTGAGTGGGTCCTTATTTTTCGTACTATCTGAGCTTGACCTGGTGCGCCACTGACCCGCCTCCTTTTAGCCATTTTTATATTGTTTGTTTTACAACCTGAAACCCCATGCTAACCCCTTCTGCTGGCCACATATATGGGACTGGAAGATTTTAATTCTTTACCAACTTACTGCTTTGTATGTAGTTTGCTTATTGGTGGAAGACTGATTTTACTTCAAGTCATTACTTCAAGTAATTATTTAGCTTGGAATGGTAGAGAGAAACTAGCTACAGTGAGTTATTTTCCAAACAGATGACTAGTGGAGAGCAGCTGACACTTTGTTCTTCACTACTTGTAAGAAGACAGATATGCAATGTATCAGCATTCCGTGTCTGTCTCTTACGTCCCTGTTACCATGACAAAAGACGGTGTAGGTCACCTGAAATCTCATCTCAGGCATATGGCACGATGGTGAACAACAACAAAATTCTCAATGTGGTTCCATTCTGCTGTCATCAAGGTCAGAATCAACTTTATTTTTGCAGATGATACACAAAATTTATGGTATTTACATCATAGAATTTCAGTGTAGTTGATGGTCCTAGAATATACTAATGTCTAAATCCTGTTTGGAGATCAAGATAGCACAGTCTTTACACATTATTCTCCTGAGAAATAATCATTTTCCTAGCCTTTCTGCAGAATCCAGATCCTCTCCAAACTTTTACTAAAGAGAAATTCCGTAATGGCTATCTAGAGATGTCCTTTGAGCAACTCATCTTCTTGTGGACACAACTGTAAGGAATGGCTTGTAAGTATACTGTGTTCATGACTTTATTTTCTAATCCTTACCAATTTATCACATTTCTAAGTAACTTTTAACTAGCAGAAGAGCAGGTGTCACTGAGTCAGTGTTCTCATCTGTGCTAATACCAGCAGATACAAATAGCACTGCAAATGTCAGTTTTTCATACAGTCTTCTACTGGGAGAGCCAGTGGATGAAGCTAGTTGTGTTAAAGGTGGAGTCAGATGTAGAAGACTTTCTACATGGCTACTCTGTTAAATGGTTACATTAAGAGGAGTTCTTAACAGAAAAGCAAAGGTTGCCATAATACTATCTCTGATGCTCACTTCTAAACTGGAATTCCTGTCTATTCCTACCCATGCCCTATTGTGCTCCCATTTCCACCAGCATGAGGGAGACGTGCCTGTCTCCCTCATCAATTATTGCTGGTAACAAAGCCAGTATATCTTGCTGATCTGGGATTCAACTGTAAAGTTCGTAAAATTGTACTGGTAGATTTCTGTGAAGTCAATATGTGACTCTAAAAACAAAGACCAACTGAAAGGCCACAAAATAACCAAAGTGTCCAGACTTAAGCCAATAATCAGAAAATGTAGAGGTGGACTTGACATGAGGATGCCTTCTTCAGAAGCCGATACTGATTCCAAGTGAGATGGAGTTTCCCACTTGTCTCCACTCATTGCAGAACGTATACAGCTCAGAGCATCTCAAAACCACATACAGAGGAGGTTATGTACATACACCGTGTGTGGCTGCAGAACTGTTCACTTGAGATCTTATTATTTAGCAAAAGCACTTTTAAATCACTGATAAAAATATAAAAGAGAGAAGGTGCTTACTGAAAGTGGAGAAGACTGGTTGTGTGTCCTGGGACCCAACTTCCATACTCACCAGGCAAACAAGTCCCACTGACATGGAAATTGTAATTCAGAGCCAGAGCTTCCAGTCACCCGTGAAATAATCAGATATAGTGACTGAAAAATCCCTCTCTTAAAAACCAGATCAAGAAGAAGTCTCACTATGAATGAGCTATTACAATTATTGAAATAAAATACAAGGACCTTAAACTAAATGAACCCACTGAGCAATGTTCTCAAATAATGTTCTATTTTGTAATAGTCACAAGGTCCAATGCACATTTCAAGGGATGCGATAGTGAAAAGTCATACTGCCTTGCTCTAAAATGTGTATTATCCCTCCACAAATACTGTAATTTTTCCTTTTGATTTCATATCAGGGAGTATAAATTGCCTTAAACATAAATAGAACATGCTTTCCCATTGTGTCTACGTTTTTAAAAACAAGATACATTTAAAAAAATATTTCACATGTAATACTGGTTCTTTTTAAAGATCAGTTCCATTTGTGAATGGCCTTGTTCTAGGATCATTTATCCGAAGACAAAAAAATTCCTTTGTAAATAAACATGTGTTCCTTTTCTTCAGCAAATGTTAGAGTCTATATTTCTAAAGTAAGGAATGAATATTTACTCCAAGAATTTCTAACATATTTTAAGGAAATTATATGAATTATAATGTTATAGTTCTATTAATGCCGATATGTAAAGTGATTTGATCCAATACCTCAAGATTTTAGAATCTAGAAAGTTGTCAGGTAAAACCAGTGGGTATGTGCAAAGAGAGTAACTATTGCTGAGTGAATCAGAACATATCAACAAGCTGTTCCCTTGTAATTCTAATTACTACTCTTTTAATTCTGTATAATTATAGTACTGTGTATGTTCAAATATAACATTTGTATATGAACTATACAGATTTACCAGTTCAAAATAATTACCAACATTATCCAAAATACTGTTCTCTCTCTCTTTATTGCCACTAGGGTTATCATTAGTCCTCGACGGTGCCAGCACTATGAGTCCATGGCTCCCGGAAGCCATTTTTATTTCTATTTTATTTATTTATTTGCTTATAAATTTATATTTGACATGACAGAGAGAAATTGAGAGGAAGGGGGATATAGAGAGGGGGAGACAAAGTGAGACTCCTGCAGGCCTACATTAGCACTTTTGAAGCTTCCTCCGTGCAGTTGGGGAGTAGGGTTCTAATCCTGACCCTTGCACATAGTGCTATCTGTGCTTAACCCAGTCTGCCACCACCGGTCCCCTAAAATACTATTTTCATATAAGTATAAACTCTACATATTTTTACATGCAGTGATCACAATTTGGGAACTCACTGAAGTAGCTGCTATGAATCCCAGTGTTTGCTGTTGGTGTCTCCTAAAGTTCTTCAGGAATGCTTTCTCAATGTCCTCGGAAAGTTCATCTGACTTTGCACATTAAAGTATTGTCCCTAATGTTGGCAAAACTCTTCACCAAAAACCCTATGGCTTAAAATTACAGAGTAGCTACATTTTTATTAACAAAATATTTAAGTCAAATATTTATATTGCAAAATGTACTACCAGAGCCATGGTTTTCTTTTATTATACATAGCAGCTAAAATGTTACTATTCAGGATTGCGAAACCTTTAGCCAGTTACTTTAATCTCTACCTGGATGTCTCGTGACACAATTTAACAATTTGCAGTGTGAGTCTTCCCAAAGTAAGGAAACATTCTCTATCAAGAAAACCCTCAAATGACTAGAGCATGCTAGAGCTTGTGGTGCCCTACACCTCTCGGTACAGGCTTTCAAAGAGAAAGGTGAACATGACATTCTCCTCTGATAAGGTGGCATTTTCCGAGCCCCAAACTGAACAAAGACCAATTTGGAAAACTTAAAAGTGGCCACAAGAAAATGTTTCCCTCAAGGAGTGCTGGTTCATAAATAGAAACAAAACATCCAGTAGTCAAGTTAGCTAGAGTCTCCCTTCTTTGCTAATGACAATATCCACACAATTAAAAACAGCCATTCTAATAATAAAACCAGTAACTGTCATTTATTCTATGTGTATCATAAGTGTATGACAACTGTGTGACTCTCTAATTCTTTAAATCAGAAGAAAAGAGGGTACCTAGTGTGTTAGCACCCACAGCCCAGCTGCAGTCTGTTTAGAACAACCAGGCTCCCCACCTTCAGGGGAGTCACTTCACAAGCAAGTGAAGCAGCTCTGCAGGTGTCTGTCTTTCTCTCCCCTTCTCTGTCTTCCCCTCCTCTCTCTATTTCTCTCTATCCTATCCAACAATGACAACAGCAATAACTACAACAATAAAGTAACTGAGGCAGCAAAATGGAATAAGTAAATAAATATTTTTAAATGCTTTAAAAAAAAAAAAAAGACCAGTAGACTTGGTGGCATTAGCCAGTGACTTCACCATGTGGCAAACGTTGTGCTAAGGTATTTCGATGAAATTTTCAAAGTGCTTAGGAAGGCAGACTCTAAAATAATCACTATACAGCCAAGGATTAATGGGAGTCCCAGTTTTCCTTCTGCAGAAACTCTGATGAACTGGGAGCTGCTGACTTGGTTGAGTGCACACTTGGCCATATGCAATAACTCAGGTCCAAGCCTCTGGCTCCCACCTGCAGAAACAAACTTCTTAGTGGTGATGCACGTCTGCAGGTGTCTCTGCTTTCCTCGTTATCCCCACTTCCATCTCAGTCTCTTGTGGTGGTCTCTGTAATCTATGAATAAATTTATATATATGTTCTGACTAGTGACAGAGAAGTGGTACCTGGGCAGAGCTCATGCATCACCATGTATAAGGTGCCAGGTTCAAGTCCCCTGCCATCATTGCAGAAGGGGAAACTTCAGGCATGTGGAACAGTGAAGCACGCATGTCTCCTTTCCTCTGTATCTCTGCCCCCTCTCTCCTACTCCTTTACTTTCATCTCCCTCTCTCTCCCTATCCTCTCCACCCCCTATTGGTTTCTCTCACACAGCCCTCTAACAAAAAAAAGGGGGGGAAGACTGCTGGAAGCAGTGGAGTTATCCTGCAGGCACCGAGCCCCAGTGCCTACCCTGGAGGCATGCATGATGCACACATACAAATATACATGCATGCCTGCATCTTCTGACTTTATAATCCTAGGATTTATTACCTCTGTGACAGAGTCTCCACTTGCTCATTGATAAAATAACACCTAACTTGAGAGGGCTGCAGTGAGCAGCAGGCTGGATAAAACAGACAAAAATGCTCAGAACTTGTTCACACTATAAATCCTGCACCAGAAATATAAATGCAGCTACAATGATGATCATGTAGAGATGAGGAAATGCATATTCCATTTCAATCACAGAATTATCTATTATTTTTTACAATTTTCTTGAATTAACCTTGACAACTGTGGTTTTTTTCTAATATTCCTATTGCATCTATATGTAATTAGTCAATTACATAATTTTATTGCTGCCAGGGTGCTTTGGGGTTTGGTGCAAGCTCTATGAATCCACCACTGCTACTGGTGGCCTTTTCTGTCCTTTCCTTTTTTTTGTTGATAGAGACAGAAAGTAATGGAGAGGGAAGAGGGAGGCAAAGAGGGGGACAGAAACACACATGCACTGCTTCTCCACTCAGGGACACACCCTTTGGAAAATGGGGGGCAGCGGTTTGAACTTGGATCCTTGTGCATGTTAGCCTGTGCCCTCTGCTGGGTGCACCACTGTCCAGCCTTCCTCCATCACTGGCTTTTAAAAGCTAGATGCCTTTATATTTCCGGGGGGGGAAACAACTTCCTTCCTCCCTTCCTTCCTTCCTTCCTTCCTTCCTTCCTCCCTCCCTCCCTCCCTCCCTCCCTCCCTCCCTCTTCCTTCCTTCCTTCCTTCCTTCCTTCCTTCCTTCCTTCCTTCCTTCCTTCCTTACTTCTTTCCTTTCCTCCTTCTCCAGCTCTTCTTCTTCTCCTCCTCCTCCTCCTCCTCCTCCTTCTTCTTCTTCTTTTCTCTCTCTCTCTCTCTCTCTCTCTCTCTCTTTTCAGGAGGAGGGATAGAGGGAGGGAGAGAGAGAGACCTGAAATCTTCTCAGCTCTGGTACATGGGGTGCCACAGATGAGACTTTCAATCTCTGGGCATGCTGGTCCTGTGATCTAACACTGGGATATCTCTATGGCCTTTATCAATTTCAAATACACACCTTTTTCCTTAAAGACAAAGTCTATTTTGCATGGTATTTAACACAGCAGTGCTGTACACATTACTCTTAAGGCTTTCATACTCTTTATTATGCTCACTAACTAGTACTATCATTTTTTCCTCACGAAACACCTCTCTTATATCTTCAAATCTTTTTTTCACTCTGTATTGCTTCTTCTTAAATTCTTGGGTTATTTTTCCAGTTGATTAATGGCCTCTCTAGTTGTGCATCATTTCATATTTACTGTGCACTGGACTTTATTTCAACACTCATGCATTTAATTTGTAAGATTGTATCTCCTTTTAAATGTTTCTGTTCAGCCATTCTGTTGTAGGTTCACTTGCTAACGTGCATATTATGCATAACCGACAGACTGTATCTGACATTCTAATATTTTAGGATGCTAAAAATCTAAATTGGTAGACTGTTCATTTGTTCAGTGTTTATAATAAGCTTGGCTTCTTATGTGCTTAATTATACTTAAACTTAACTGACAGTGGTTTATTTTAATTTTCAAAACCACATGAGTTTAAGGGCAAGAGTTTAAGGGAGGGAATCCTGCCTCCCCAACATGTCTTTGCTTCTGCCCAAGCCATGTAGAGCTGTGCCCACACAGCATTCTCCCACGTGCGCTGAACCCACGATGCTACCTCCGGCTCCTGGTGCACACAGCATTCTCTAAGCCTCCTGGTCATGCAAAGTCTCCACGCCAGGTCTTTCTAGGCTTCAAGTCCAAAGTCAGATCTTCTCATTTCTGCTTCGGTGCTAGTGCTGCCTCTCAAAGAAAGCCTACCATAGACTGGAGCTAAATCTTCAGGCTTGTTCAGCTGCTTAGAGAGATTTCTCATACTATAAGGCCTATGTTTTTGTTTGATCACGGCATCTACTAACCCTACATTTTAACATTCTTACCTGTAAGTGGAGGAAATTATAGTTCTACCTCACATGGACGTGCATTAATAGACATAAATACATGCATGCACATGACCCTTCTAATATTGATCTGTCATATCTGACAGTACAGAGCAGAGTAGGAAGCCGACAAATACTAGCTGTCATTAGCATTATCACTATCAAACTGTGAGTGAGTAAGAGTAATGGGGGTTTTGTGAAATTGATTCTGTGTCTATACTAAGGAAACTTGACGGGGGAAGCTGCACGAGTTTAGACAGGTTGAACGTTGATTCCCTGGAGTGGGTGGGGTCACATCTGAGTTTGTCAAAGCAAAGAACACTGTCTATGTGAGCAGAGAAGCTGCTGGCACCAACTGAATTCCTGGGGGAAGCCAGCATGGGGATCACTGTTTCCATCACACACACTGGCCGTTCTGGAAATATTTCGAGGTTCTGGTAGAGTGTATAAGGGCCTGGGTTCAAATACCTGGTCCCCACCTGAGGAGTGAAGCAACAGGGGGCTGCAGGTGTGCCTGTCTCTCTCTCCCTCTTTATCCTCCCCTTCCTTCTCAATTTTCTCTGTTCATCACCAGGATAAATATATATATATATATATATATATATATATATATATATATATATATATATATATAGAGAGAGAGAGAGAGAGAGAGAGAGAGAGAGAGGCAGAGAAAACATTCTGAAAAGCTGAAGAAGTGTGTCAGGCTCTCAAGAGTTCAGTTACTCATCTACAGAAGCCGTCTATCACCAGGTGAATATCACCACAGAGACTATTTTGCTCTGGCCTCTAATCAGAGTCGACACTGTGCTGTACTCCAGATTTGCGGGGAGAAACATTAAGGAGAGACTCTCCTCTGGTCTGAGATTGATTTCCTTAAACCCAGCGCTTTATCGCCAGTTTCTGAGGGCGTCAGACTCTGCACTCAGGCTGCTTAGCACCCAGCCGGAGCCTGCAGACAATGGCCCGGCTGCTGTCTCAGGGTCTGTTAGCAGCTGCTAAGCAGGGAAAGGATCACTGAAACCCAGTCAGAGGTTTCCCTTTCTCCCTTCCCCACCTTGCTTCCTGCATCCCAGACACATGCCACAGGTTGGGGACGCATGTACGGCCTTAATTCCATGGAGCACCTGGCAGCTGTTGGCTTCCAGAGAGTTGTTGAGTCACATAAACTCGGAATCAGAAAGGAACTCAGGAATAGAAGGCGGCCGCTTTCTTTCTCGATGGGGCAGAAAGTCTTGAGTCATCAGCGGAAATACTGTGTGATCAGTGCTATTATGCTCCTGGAGTGAGCAAGGCTGCAGGCGATCAGAGTCAAGCACCAGACACCAACCGTTTCCTATGTGGGCGGAGTGGCGAGTGAACAGCCTTGCAAGCTCTATTTTCAAGCTATGGTGGATGCAGCTTTGCTACAGAGGAGACGTTCTCCTTTCTGAGGGTATCAGCCTGTCCAGGACACTGGCTTGCAGCCTTTACAGAAGCAAGATGGCCCCAGCACTCAAAGTCCCCCCATTGGCAGAGGTATTAGGCAACGTAACTCACATCCTGCTCTTTTTTCTTTCTTTCTTTCTTTCTCTCTTTCTTTTCTTTCTTCTTCTTCTTTTTTTTTTTTTTAGAAAAAGTCATCCTCACACTGCTCAGTAACAATCACATCTGGCACACAGAAGAATGCAGGATGTACATGGGGGAAGAAAAGAAGGCTATGAAGCAAATTTGACAAAATTTCTGCTCGTTACAAATGACTAATATCGAGTGCTTTATTCTCTGTACTTTTCTACGTTTTAATGGTCTTTGCTAAAGCTAAAATATTTGCAAAACGGAAGCATCGGGCCATTTTGTCCTTATTCTTAACTTCAAAACATTTGTGCTCTTATCATCTTTAAGTTCTATCTTTCAAAATATTTTATTACTATGTGAATGAATTTACACAAGAAATATACAAAGTTGCATGTCTCAGTGAGTTACAATAAACCAGAAAAAGAGTTATGGAGAAAAAGTGAATGCAGACAGTGGTTTTATAAATTACAGCACCTTAAGATGGCACAACTCAGAAAAAATGAGTTATGAAGCCATGAAAATACAGGAAGGAAGCTTGGGCACACATCACTAAGTGAAAGAAATGTAGATGCAGGGGCTGGGTAGTGGTTCACTTTGCTGAGAGCACACACACCACAGTGTGCAAGGATCCAGGTTCAAGTTCCCAGTCCCCACCTGTAGGGAGGAAGGTTCACTCTCTATCTCCTCCTCCCCCCTCAATTTCTGTCTTTATACAGAATAATGTAAAAAACAAGAAATATTAAGAAACATAGATGCACTTTGAAACATAGAATCCACGTTGAAGAGCCTACTTAGAGAGTGACTCCAACTCTAGGACACTCTGGAAAAGGAAAAAGTATGATGGCACTAAAAGGTCAGTGGTTGGCAGCATTTCTGGGCAGGGGGAGATCACCAGGTGACATATAGGTCATTGTCAGGGCAATAAAGTACTCGGGGGTCTCTGGGCAGACGGAATTCACACAGGACTGCATCTGCTCACCAGCACACGCTCTCTGGCTCAAGCTGGCCCCTCACACTAGGAGAAGCTTTCTGTTGTGTTGTGTTGTGTTGTGTTATCTCTCTCTGTCTCTCTCTCTCTCTCTCTCCCTCTCTCGCTCCCTTCCTCCCTCCCTCTCCCTGTCTCTCCCTCTCTCCCTCTCCCTCTTCTTCCCCTCCTCCCCTCCACATCTGAAAATGCTGGGCAGGAGTAGTGAACTCTAAGTGATGATAACAAAAATAATGGAAGAGGAGGAGGAAGGAAGGAGGGAAGGGAGGGAGGGAGAAGATGGAAGGAGGAAGAGAAAGAGGAGGGGGTCAAATCAAGCCCTCAGATACCATAATAAAAGATATGTACCACAGACTCTAACTGAAGCCAGGAGGTAGCCAGTGCCAGGAACTGCGCTGGTGACTTGGAATCTGAGCACAGGCTCACCAACTGTGAGAGACATGTCTGCATCTGCTGACGGAGCTGCTACTGGAGAGGCTAAATAGTGTGGCAGGGTAAGAGAGAGAAGGACGATCTCTGTCCCTTCTATTCAATTCTTCTGTGAACCTGAAATAACTCTAGAAGCAATATCATGATAACATAAATCAAGTGACCAAGTCATTGCATGCTGGCTATGCCTTCCAGAACCCCCTGCCCTTGTCTCCTTAGAAACTGACTCCTGGGGCCTGGTGGTGGCACACCTGGTTTAGTGCACATGGTGCAGTGCTCAGGGACCCAGGTTCGAGCCCCCAGTTCCCAGCTGCAGGGGGAAAGCTTTGCAAGTGGTGAAGCAGGGATGCAAGTGTCTCTGTCTCTCTCCTTCTCTATCACTCCCTTCCCTCTCGATTTCTGGCTGTCTCTATCCAATAAACAAAGATAATGCAAAAAAACTTTAAAAAAAGGTAAAAAGAAATTGACTCCTGGTGTGGGAGGAGCATTCAGAACCACCACATAGGCTGGGTGGCATGCAAGCCTGCTTGTCTTCATCCTCACCTCTGCTCTCCTCAGCTGTGGAACAGGTCTAACACTACCTATGGTCACAAGGCCGTAGAAACAAAGGATGTGTTGCCCACAGAACACTAGTCGGAGGCTCTAGAGCACAGGCGGTGTGACCGAAAACGAGAGGAGGGGCTGGGCAGTGGCTCACCAGTTGGCTGCGCATGTTACCATGCTCAAGGACCCAGTTCAAGCATCCAATCCCCAGTGTAAGGAGGGAAAGTTTCAGGAAGAGTGAAGCAGTGCTTTACGTGTTTCTCTCTCCTTATCTTCCCCTCCCCTGTCAATGTCTCTGTCCTCTCAAATAAAATAAAACAGAAAGAAAATGCAGAGGAGGGGAAAGAGTGACCAGTGCAGTAGTTCTGACTCCTGCAAGCTATACTCATCTGCAGTGTGAACTGTCATCTCACTCCTCTGCCCACAGTGAGCTTGTCAAAAAGCAGAGGGACAATCCATCCGAACACACACACACACACACACACACACACACACACACACACGCACACACACAGCAACATGAAATCCAAGTTGACAAGTCAAACAATCTCAAGAGCCCTATTTACTCCCTCCCTCCTCCTTTGATCAGTTTTCATTAAGTGCTTACTAAGTGTCCTGTCTTGTTCTAAGACGTTGGGAGGGCTCAGCTAACACAAGGGATGAAGAGCCCCTTCTTATAGAGCTTATGCTCTACCTGGGCCAGCATACGATGCCTGGAGACCAATGGCTATGCCAGGCATGTGGCATTATCAAAGGCATCAAATGGTGTTTGAAAAATAAAAGAGGCAAGGCCATTCTGCGGGTGTTTTGAAGACATGGCTCTTGGAAGGCCATGTAAGAAGGGGACACTTGAGACTGGCAGCTGCTGACAGAGTCAGCCTGTACAGGTCCTGGGGCAAGGAAAGGACCAGTCGGCCTTATCTGGTAGGGATGGTGCTCTTGGGGCAGCCGGAAGGACGCTGCATTGATGGAAGCTTTAGTGCTATGGTCTTTATCAACTCTCTCTGCCTCTCTGTCTCTATCTAAAAAAGAGAAAAAAAAGAATGAGGAAGAAAAAAAAAAAGAAATGTGTCTTGGGCATGCAAATGAAGATGTGTTTGGGTGGATATGGAAGATAGAGGACTGACAGAAAAGCAGTAGACTTGGGGTGATATGAGTGTCGTGGAAGTGGACAAGATTGCCAGTGTGAGCTAGCTGGAGATAAGGAAGATAAAAAAGGGGTGGGGGGTCGCAGAATGATGGTTCTGTAAGAGAATTTCATTCCTGGAGTTCCAAAGTCACAGGCTCAATCCCCCACATCACTGTAATCCAGAGCTGTGTAGTGCTCTGGTAAAACAGAGAAATAAATAATAAATAAATAAATAATAAAGATAAAGATGGGAACCAGGCAGTGATGCACCCAGCAGAGCACACACATTACCATGACCAAGGACCCATGTTCAAGACTCTCAACCCACCTACAGAGAGGATGCTTCCTGAGCTGTGGAGCAGTGCTCCAAGTGGCTTTCTTTCCCCATCTCTCTCTCTCTCTCTCTCTCTCTTTCTCTCTCTCTCTCCTCCCCCACCATATACATAGAAGAAAAATATAATAAAAATGGCCAAGAGGAATGAAAGTGATCTGAACTTGGCATTGAGTACCAAGGATAAAACTGACGAGAGAGAGAGACTGAAGGAAAAAAGGTCTGAGCACAAAGTCATGAATACATGAAGAAAGTAAGAAGCAGTGAAGGAACATGAGGTTACCAGCAGTCCTGTGAAAGGTCAGTCAGGGCATAAGGCTGCAAGGAATTAAAATGAAGACTGTACCCCAAGAAGGAGGGATGACTGACCACACCACATGTCTCAGGCTCACAGAGGAGACAGGGCGGGATGGGACGGGACTAGAGCAGTGACCAGGACTCTGCAGCGACAAAGCGGCCACTGGTGACCAGGACAGTGATGCAGAGGGAGTGCAAGTTGGACTGGGGCTGTGTTGACAAGAGCATGCAGAGAGGAGAGAGGAAAGGGTGGCAGACAGAGGCTGACAGTTGGCCTCAGGGTATGCAGGGTCCCTGTAGGAAAGGTGAGTGAAGGGAAGCTGGGGAGTGTCCTAGGATGTTTGTGTTCTGGTGTGAGTGAAAGTAGCTTCCTTTAGGGTGAAGTGAGACACATTCCCTGGTGAACATTCATGGTAGATGAGTGGGACTCTGTCTTGCACACAAGTGGAGGTTTTCTTCATGAGAAGGTAGAGAGAGCTGATGCCCAGGGATGGGCTGAGGACACTGGGCCGTAGTGGGTAAGGGTCTGGGGATCTTCCAGTAAGGATGGAGAGGGGTGGTGAGAGGTTGCAGAGACAGCAGAGGGAGGAACCAGGCATCTAATGGAGAGCAGTGAGGAAAGGCATGGGCCCAGAGCTTTGTATCTTTGCAGAGCGGAGTCAAGGAGCTAGCTGAAACTGCTGGGACCAGATTTATTACAACATGCAGGTAACACTGAACTCTTCATTCAGCAGGGCTGACTTTATTACACAGGAAAATCAAATCACTAGGACTATATTAAGTTTTTAAAATTGAGGCAATGTTAAATGCAATGTAAAAAAAAAAAAAACAACACTGTTCTTTAAAGGAATAGCTGGTACATGAGGGAAAAACTCAGCAAGCAAGGAGGTGTGTGGCTCTGTTTGAACTGAATCATATCTCTAATAAGTATGAATTGAATCATAAATTCTGAACCCATGGAAGTTAACATTATTCCCCAAATCCCTGCTTTTTATCAGGTAGAGATGACATCATTTGGAGAAGAGGGCTTCACCCTGAAATACTGAGATCCACTTTTCCAGGTGCATGAAGGGATGTAGCCAACCGCATACAGCAGTCTATTAAAAAGATTGTTCATCATGACCAAGTGGGGTTTATCCCAGGCATGCAAGGTTGGTTTAATATATGTAAATCAATCAACATGATCCACCACATCAACAAAAGCAAGACCAAAAACCACATGGTCATATCAATAAATGCAGAGAAATCCTTTGAAAAAATACAGCATCCCTTTATGATGAAAACACTACAAAAATGGGAATAAATGGAAAATTCCTCAAGATAGTGGAGTCTATATATAGCAAACTTACAGCCAACATCATACTCAATGGTGAAAAACTGGAAGCATTTCCCCTCAGATTAGGTACTAGACAGGGATGTCCACTATCATCATTTCTATTCAACATAGTGTTGGAAGTTCTTGACATAGCAATCAGGCAGGAGCAAGGAATTAAAGGCATACAGATTGGAAGAGAAGAAGTCAAACTCTCCCTATTTGCAGATGACATGATAATATACATAGAAAAACTTAAGGAATACAGCAAGAAGTTTTTGGATATCATCAGGCAATACAGTAAGGTGTCAGTCTACAAAGTTAACATTAAAAGTCAGTGGCATTCTTCTATGAAAACACTAAGTTAGAAGAAGTTGAAATCCAGGAATCAATTCCTTTTAATATAGCAACAAAAACAATAAAATATCTAGGAGTAAACCTACCCAAAGAAGTGAAAGACTTGTATACTGAAAATTATGAGTCACTATTCAAAGAAATTGAAAAAGACACAAAGAAGTGGAAAGATATTCCATGTTCATGGGTTGGAAGAGTTAACATCATCAAAATGAATATACTACCCAGAGCCATCTACAAATTTAATGCTATCCCCATCAACATCCCAAACACATTTTTTAGGAGAATAGAACAAATGTTACAAATGTTTATCCGGAACCAGAAAATATCTAGAATTGCCAAAACAATCTTGTGAAGAAAAAACAGAACTGGAGGCATCACACTCCCAGATCTCAAATTGTATTATAGGGCCATTGTCATCAAAACTGCTTGGTACTGGAACATGAATAGACATACCAACCAGTGGAATAGAATTGAGAGCCCAGAAGTAAGCCCCGACACCTATGGACATCTAACCTTTGACAAAGGTGCCCAGGCTATTAAATGGGGGAAAGCAGAGTCTCATCAACAAATGGTGTTGGATTAAATGGGTTGAAACATGCAGAAGAATGAAACTGAACCACTATATTTCACCAAACACAAAAGTAAATTCCAGTTGGATCAAGGACTTGGATGTTAAACCAGAAATTATCAGAGGAAAATATTGGCAGAACTCTTTTCTGCATAAATTTTAAAGACATCTTCAATGAAATGAATCCAATTACAAAGAAGACTAAGGCTAGCATAAACCTATGGGACTACATCAAATTAAAAAGCTTCTGCACAGCTAAGGAAACCCAAACTACCCAAACCAAGAGACCCCTCAGAGAACGGGAGATCTTTACATGCCATACATCAGACAAGAGGCTAATAACCAGAATATATAAAGAACTTGCAAATCTCAACAACAAGACAACAAATAGCCCCATCCAAAAATGAGGGAGGACTTGGACAGAATATTCACCACCGAAGAGATCCAAAAGCCCGAGAAACACATGGAAAAATGCTCCAAGTCTCTGTCAGAGAAATGCAAATAAAGACAACAATGAGATATCACTTCACTCCTGTGAGAATGTCATACATCAGAAAAGGATGCTGGAGAGATTGTGGGGTCAAAGGAACCATCCTGAACTGCTGGTGGGAATGTCAATTGGTCCAGCCTCTTTGGAGAACAGTCTGGAGAACTCTCAGAAGGCTAGAAATGGACCTACCCTACGATCCTGCACTTTTTCTCCTGGGGATCTATCCTAAGGAACCCAACACACCCATCCAAAAAGATCTGTGTACACATATGTTCTTAGCAGCACAGTTTGTAATAGCCACAACCTGGAAGCAACCCAGGTATCCACCAACAGATGTGTGGCTGAGCAAGTTGTGATATATATATATATATATATATATATATATATATATATATATATATATATATATATAACTCAGCCATTAAAAAATGGTGACTTCACCATTTTCAGCCGATCTTGGATAGGCCTTGAAAAATTCATGTTAAGTGAAATAAGTCAGAAACAGAAGGATGAATATGGGATCATCTCACTCTTAGGCAGAAGTTGAAAAACAAGATCAGCAAAGAAAACAGAAGTAGAACCTGAACTGGAATTGGCATACTGCATCAAAGTTAAAGACTCTGGGGTTGGTGGGTAAGAATACAGACCCAAGAAGGATGACAGAGGACCTAGTGGGGGTTGTATTGTTATATGAAAAACTGGGAAATGTTATGCATGTACAAACTATTATATCTACTGTTGAATGTAAAACACTAATTCCCTGATAAATAATTTTAAAAAATAAGTGTGGAAAATAAAATAGAGGGTATGGGTATGCTACATATTGTGCTGTATCTCACAAAACTTTCAGAACATCTTGAGGAAGAAGGACATTCCTCGGGCTTCATACAGACTAGGTGGGTCTGATTCCCCTGCTGTTCTTTCTGGTGCCAAAGGTATGGTTACCAGCTGGCTCTCTGATTGTAGGTTGGGTCCAGAGACCTGCTTAAACTTCTGAGATCACGTGACCTTCCAGGAGAGCAGAGGCTCCTCATGTTCCTCGCCTGCAAAGGGAGAGTGGGGTTGTGAAGTGTGTGTGTCTGGCCAGCAGGGAGGAGCGAGGTTCTCAGAATATTCTGGGCTGGGACCAAAGCAGGAAGGTCGGCCTTTTGGAAGACAGTGGCTTCTGCCTTGCCATGCACTCTGTCCAGGGTTGAGCCCTGCCTCCACAAGAGGTATCATGGCTCTGAGGGAAACTCCAGTGCCAGTGCTCTGGTTTCTCACTCACTCTGTGAATGAGAAAGTGCCCCAGACACAGAGACAGTGAAATTGCTCAGGCATGAGGGTACAGCTCAGAAATAAAAATAACATTTTTTTTTTAAAAATTGAAGTGTCTCCTACTACCTCCCTGTGGTCACCAGTGACAGACTCAAAAGTTTTGACCATGCAAGGATAACAATATATATATATATCCCAGCTCAGCTCTGGCTGATGGTGGTGTTGGGGACTAAACCTGGGACCACAGAGCCTCAGACAGGAGAGGCACTGTGCTTTCTACTCAGCCCAAGAATGATATCTTTGAGCAGCCAAATTTTTACACATTCTCATAGGTTTTATTTCCAGCAAGAGGCTGCCTGACCTCCCTTTGGTCTGCTCATCTTAGAATCCACTGTCACACCCATCTCAAAGCATTCAGCACTATTTCCCCCTTTCTTATTGCTCATAGGAAGACGGAGCTCCGAGACTTCAAGCTACACAAAGTTCATTCCTGTATTTTTTTCCTCTTGGCCCACTGTTGAGCAAGCCCTGCTCAGAGGAGACTGGGAGCACACTTGTGGGCGAGGCCCCTTGCGTTGCTGTGCACTGGCTGATAAACACTTCAAAGTAAACCGCTCATAAATATGAAATGAAAAGCCTGAGTCGCCCTGCACGGCTTTGAGATACAAATCTCTTTATTCCCTTCCGAAGTGGGGTGTGATTGACACAGTGAGTCACAGGCCCTGTCAGGGGACAGGCTGCCTCCCCCCCCCC
Source organism: Erinaceus europaeus (assembly GCF_950295315.1). Taxonomy (NCBI): domain Eukaryota; kingdom Metazoa; phylum Chordata; class Mammalia; order Eulipotyphla; family Erinaceidae; genus Erinaceus; species Erinaceus europaeus. The sequence goes on along the minus strand of NC_080170.1, from coordinate 4,734,441 downwards.
CCTTTGTCTCCAAAAAGAGCCAGGCTTTCAAGGAATCCACTTCAGAACTTTGTGATCAACAGTTCACTCTGGGAAAAAAAAAAGAAAAGAAAAGAAAAGAGAAAGGAAAAGAAAATATTCCTGTATTGGTTATCTCTTTATTTTGTGTTAATGCTGACTCTGACCACTGTGGCTAAGACGGCCTTGGCTACAGTTGCAAGCTAACGGACCACCAAGTCAACACTCAGGCTGAAAGCAATGCTGCGTCACATGATCTCTCTTCCCAGTGCTACTGCTGCTGTGCCAGTCCTTTGTCTGGCAGGAGCAAATCACCACTTAGGTTAATTCAGAGCAGAAGCCTCCCCGTCTAGAAGCCAAAGGACTACATGGGGTGGAGGGCTGTTCCCTGCAAAGAAAGCCATTGTAAGTAAAGGCCTCTGAAGCAGGGAGGATCCCACATGGCCCAGCTACCTGTGTGAGAAGGGTTGGAGAAAAATTGAGAGTGGAGATTGAATTGAGTCTTCTTCATAAGTTTTTAATAATTATCTGCTTTCCTGGAAAAAAAAATAAAATTTCAAGGAGGTCACACCATTTCCATTAGATAGTGGTTTACAAATGGAAACGAGATGCAAAGCAAGGGTGCCAGGAGGCTAGGCAGCCAGTCCTGAGGGCAGGATGGAGATAGCTATGAGGACAGGTGGCCCAAAGAACAGGTCCCTTTTGAAAAGGCAGCTGTCACTCACCACCTCAGGCTTCTGCCTTTTACGAAGGCAGATGCTGAGAGAAAGCTCAGGAGGTAAGCCATGTGTCTTGCCATGCCTGGCAGGGGAGCTCAGGTGCCATGGTGTCTCTCCCTCTCTTTATCTCTCTCTTTATATTACTCTATATCTCTCTCCATACATCTTTATATGTTTCTCACTCTATATCATGGTGTCTCTCCCTCTCTTTATCTCTCTTTATATCACTCTATATCTCTCTCCATACATCTTTATATGTCTCTCACTCTCTTTATATCATGGTGTCTCTCCTTCTCTTTATCTCTCTCCATACATCTTTATATGTCTCTCACTCTCTTTATATCATGGTCTCTCCCTCTCTTTATATACAAATGTATCTGGAATTAATAAGATGCTGCTGTGAGTTGTCCACTCCTGCAAGATCAATGCCTGACACGAAGCCCTTATACACACACACACACACACACACACACACACACACACAAGACAGACTTAATGTAGAGGGTCCTGTAGTGCTTCTGCAAAATCCTGAAAGCTAGGTTTCATGCTATATTTCATTTTTAAATTTTAAATTATTATTTATTTTCCCTTTTGTTGCTCTTGTTGTTTTATTATTGTTGTAGTTATTATTGTTGTTGTTGATGTCATCCTTGTTAGGTAGGACAGAGAGAAATGGAGAGAGGAGGGGAAGACAGAGAGGGGGAGAGAAAGAGACAATTGCAAACCTGCTTCATCACCCGCCTGTGAAGGGATTCCCCTGCAGGTGGGGAGCTGGGGGCTCAAATCGGGATCTTTATCCAGGTCCTTGCATTTTGTGACCTGTGTTTAACCAGCTGTGCTACCGCCCAACCCCCCAGGCTGATAGTTCTATGGGCTGTCAGTCTTTAGTTTCTGCTGCACACTTTCATTAGCGATGATGATGTAAATGTGCTTTTATTAAGGGGGAAAAGAGGGAAGTCGAGAGCTGGTGCATATGACTGATCATACATGTCACAGTGCTCAAGAACCGGAGTTCAAACAGAGGTCCTCAGGGAGAAAGCTTCATGAATGGTGAAGCAATACTGTAGGTGTCTCTCTATTTCCACTTTCCCCCTTTTATCTCTGGCTCTATCCAGTAAGTAATTATTTTTTAAATGAGAAATAAAAGAGACAGGGGCCAGTGAAATGATTCATGGAGATAGTGTGATGCTTTTGCTAAGGCTGTGCCCCAGGTCTGCCCACCTCCGCCACCCAGAAAGACACTCACTGCTGTGGGGTGTCCATCTCAACAACACCCACTCTTTCTCTGTCCCTGTCTCTCTCCTGGGCAGGGCTCAGTTCATGTTTCTAGGAGTAGGACATGTTTCTTAGCATGACTGAAGCCCTGGGTTGAATGCCTGATACCACACTGAAGCCCCAGGGACAGCATCTGCAGATTCTCTGAAGCCAGGGGATCCATGTTGGGAATCTGTCTCTTTCTCAAAAGACTAGAATAAAAATGGGCCAAGGAGGCAGCTTAGAAGGGAATGAGGTCCTGGGTTCACTTTGTAGTATTACATGAAAGAAAGGAGGAAAGAGAGAGAGAAACAGAAGGAAGGAAGGAAGGAAGGAAAGAAGGAAGGAAGGAAGGAAGGGAAAAGACAGAGGATGGGAGGAAAGAAGGGAGGGAAGGAAAGAGAAGAAAGCTTTCAGTTAGAGAACATTGCAAGGGAAGAAGTTCAGATCCTGAGGTCATTTGCAGTGGCTGCTGTGGTGTGAGACATTGTGAGGTGGGAGCCACACCAGGGTTTGTGGGGAGCAGCCAGAGAGCAGAAGAGCTTGAGGAAACGTGGGGGGGGGGAGCAGTGACAGATTGCTGGAAACAAAACTGCTTAATGGTGACAGGCACACAGCTCTGGTCCTTTACAAATAATAATAATAATAATAATAATAATAATAATAATAAATCCACACAGTTGTGGTCTTGAAATGGGAGTGGGAGAAGAACTTGACAATTTGGAAATCAGCCTTCATTACATGCTGACAAATACTCCTCTGTAGTGGCTAAAACTATACCTTCAAAACTCAGACACACAACACCTCTCTCTCTCTCTGTCTCTCTCTCTTTGGGTTATCCCTGGGGCTCAGCGCTAGCACTATAAATCCACCACTTCTGGCAGCCTCTCATTATTTTTTTTTTTTCTTTCTATTTTTATTTGATAGGGCAGACGGAAATTGAGAGGACAGGGAGATAGAAAGGAAGAGAGAAAGATGCCTGCAGATCTGCTTCACCACTAATGAAACATCCCCTGCAGATGGGGAGTGGGGGCTTGAACCTATGAACCTAGATCCTTGGACATGGTGATATGTGCACTCAGCCAGGGGCTCCAACACCAGCCCCCAACACTGACTTTTCTTGCACCCTGAAATGAAGGAAGGTTGGATCTCTGTACTGTGTCAGGAAGACAGAGTCCCTGTAAAAATCAGCAAGGCTTCCGTCTTTGATTCCATCATCAGTTTCGGTGGCTAAAAGGTTCCTAAGATACTAGCTACACATTAGCTTTACTTTGGTAGTCATCAAGTCACGAGTCCCTGTAGGTTAGAGACAGGATGTTGACTGTCAGGGTGCAAAGAACAGTGTGGCTGAGAGGAAAGTCTCCCCGTGAAAGTGACAGCTGCTCCTCTTGCTGTGTTTTCTTCCTCTAGTGGAGACCAGCAAGAGGAGGCACCATCTCAGTCCTGGAAGAAGCAGCTGTCACTCACAGCCTTGTCCTCTCCCCAGGCCTGGGAGGGAGGGGCTTTGCTCAGGCAAACTGCTGGATAAGCGCCCAGGGAGAACCATGGGCTGGGAGGTGGAGAGGGTCAGCACAAAGCAGCCCTTGTGCTTACTGCCTGTCAGCCCCGCAACACCCTTCCTTCACATGTGCGAATACAAACACTTAAGTGAAAGATGACTCCTGTCCCCAAAGAAATTTCAATTAAACACTTGGAATCCTTAGGAATGGTACCTTGGGAAATTCCCCAAACAGGGCTGCCATTTGTTATATGCTATTAAGCGTGGTTTTGGTTTGCAAAGCTCCCCCCCGCTTTTTTTTTTTCAATTTGCATTCATGTGAGCCAGGGCTTTCAGAGAATCATCTCCCAAGGGATTCCAGAAAATCCTTCCTACATTCATTCCAGGCAGGACTAGTTAGCACAATGGAGTTCTCCCCACCTATCAGGGCCCCAGCCCAGTTTAAAAGGCAGGAGGGTGGATCCCTTTGCCAGAGGAGAAGAGCTTTCCCAGGTCTCCAAGGGAACCAGGGCCTTTCTGAGAAGAGCTGGGGGCAGCCCTCTTTGTGGGATTGGGCTCTGAGAACCTTCCCTCACCCCCCACCCCCACCCCCACCTGCTCTGGAAGAGGCAGAGCCCAGCCTCCTTGAAGGAAGCAGGAATTCACTGTCTGAATGAATGAATTCACTTGTAGAGAGAAGGTCTGCAAGTTCAGGGAGAACTGAGAGAAGGCTCCCTGCAAATGCCCATGGAGGGATGGGGAGAAGGACTGACAGGAAGAAGGGAAGGACTTGGTAGGACTGGCAGGAGTACATGAAGTACATGAGTATAGGCTCTCCTCTATATTGCATTGTTTTGAAAGAATTCACCTAGGAAGTAGACACTTCCTGCTATACTTCCCTCTGCTGATTACTCTGTGTCATTTAGTTGAATTAAATGATCAGGGCTAATCAAATATATTCAGAGAGGAGAAGAAAGATGTTGTTTCTTAAGAAGAAAACCCAGTGACCTCAGTGGGTCAGCGAATGGCACCCCTTTCTATCCTGAGGTGTCTGATGTATGCCTCCCTCTTTTGGTCTGTCCAAATATAATTTCTAACAAACTCAGGAATATTGTTTCTTCCTGGTGCTGGGGTATATGCCAGTTACTTGAAACGATATTAATAGCAAATGTTAAAGACCTTCAGAAAATCCTTTTACCTGCCAAAGAATAAAGTCAGTATTAACGTCTCTCTTCAACTGTGCATTACCCTACTAAAGAAGCTGTCTCTGGGGGCTGGGCAGTGGCACAGCTGGTTAAGTGTACATAGTACTATGTGCAAAGACCCAGTAAGGACCTAGTTCAAGCCCACGATCCCCACCTTCAGGAGGGATGTTTCACAAGTGGTAAAGCAGGTCTGCAGGTCTCTCTCTCTCTCTCTCTCTCTCTCTCTCTCTCTCTCTCTATTCTATCAAATAAAAGAGGCAAAAGGGAAAAAAATGTTGCCAGGAGTAGTGGATTGGTAGTGTTGGCATCTAGCCCCAGAAAGAACCTTGGTGGAAATTAAAGAAGGAGGAGGAGGAGGAGGAGGAGGAGGAGGAGGAGCCTTTTCCTATCTGCAGCATATAGAAAAGCTAGTTCATAAGCCCAGTGCCACATATGCTGGGCTGAACAATAAAGATGTTTCTCTTTCTCTATAAATAGATGTAAATAAATGAATAAATAAATACATATTGAGGATGAGTGGTAGTGCAGCTGGCTGAGTGCATACATCACACTGCAGAAGGACATGGGTTTGAGCCTCTGGTTCACACCCGCCGTGGGCTAGTTCTGAAAGTGGTCAAACAGTTCAGCAGGGTGTCTCTCTCCCTTTCTAGCCCCACCTACCACCTCAATTTCCCTCTGTATCTATCTTAAATGAATAAATATATAACATATAAAAAATGCATCTTTAGAAAATTCCCATTTAAAATTGAAATGAAACTTAGTTTCCGTTCATTCCTTTACTAGTTGGTGCAGATAGGGCCTCACCCCTGTGTGGTTTCACTGCTCTAGAATGTCTTTACCGGACACAGACAGAGGAAGGCACATCCGCAGAGACACAGAAAGAGGCAGAGACAGCACAGCGCAGCTGCAAACCTTCCCTGATGTCTTAAGGCTGCCACAGGGCCAGGACTCCAACCTGTGCTGGGCACATGACAAGGCAGCTGTCCCAGCAGGTGAGCTCTCTCTGGTCCCAGAGTCCTCCCCTTTCATGGCAGTTTCCTTGCTGTCATTTGCGTATATATCAACCCAACACCACTGAGGCCTGAACTGTGGTGACCAGAGATGACTAAAGCCAACTGTGCTCCTAGGCTGATGGACACCTGCCTCAGGTCTGGGAGTGCGGCCTGTGTGCACAGACTGCCTCCACACTGGGCATCCTGCAGCCTGACTCTCCCCTGGGCTTCTGGAACTGCAGGGAAGCTGCTTTAGAATGCTGACTCCCAGTTGTGGAGAATGGACTCCCAGGGATATGGTACCCACGTCCTCCGCAAAGCCTGTGTCTGAGTGCACCAGGACCTTTCTTGTGTGAAAAGCTACAGCTCTTCCTCCATGTCCCCCCTAGGCTGCAGTTCTCTCAGAACCTGAGGCACAGAACAGACAACAGGCTCTTGCACTGGGCTGCTCTGCGAAGCTCACAATGGGAGCCATGCTACCGCCTTCACTTCTACGTGAAGGCTTCAGGGGGTCCCCTTCTGCTGCCCAGGCTGCTCTAAGGAATTAAATGCAGGCATGGTCTCTTACCCTCTCCAACTTCCTGTTGTGCCTGCCTCCTATGGTGTCTTTGCAGAAAGGGCACTGGACCTAATGCCAACTATGAGAGTTAGGGTTCCTGACTAATCAGTAGAAATGGCCTCAGACCAACCATCTTAGCAGCTCTTTTTATGGAGCCTTCATTTTCATTTTTCCATTGTAGTCCAAAGGGATATATTCTTGGTGGATCATCCAGAGCAGTCAAATTAACTGTACACTCTATTTTCCTATAAATAAGGATATTCTCTCTGGACATTTTGTTCCAACCAGAGATGAATTTTCAGAATGTCATGGCTCTGTCCAGTGAGTCTTAGGGTGAACGCAGCAAATGTAATTGAGGTGGCCATGCCCTCAACCACAAACTGCTTTGCAGAATTAAAGTCTCATCTCTCTAAATATTCATTCAAATTAGTCAAACATTTTCTTTTCTTTTTTTCTTTTCCTTCTCATCTGAAGAGTACGTGCCTACGGACACCAGAATTATGGTTCTAATTTGGTGACTACAGGAATACATCAGCTTAGATAAGTCTTTTTTTTTTTAAACTAGTATTAAGATGAATCAATTAGAGAATTTTTTAAATTATCTTGAGAGAGAGGAAACAGAACACTACTCCATTTTAGCCACTGTGGTGTGTTACCATGAGATCACCCTGGAACCTCACTCATGCAAGTCCTGTGCTCTAAGGTTGTATTATCTCTTTGGTATATATATATATATACAATTAATATAGATTTTTGAGTAAATAAATTGCTCCAGGGGGTAGATAGCATAATGGTTATGCAAACAGGCTCTTATGCCTGAGTCTCTGTCAAGCCCCAGGTTCAATCCCCTGCACCACCATAATAAGCCAGAGCTGAGCAGTGCTCTGGTAAAAGTAAATAAATAAATAAATAAATAAGTAAAATAAATTGCTCCAAACCAGAACATCAAATCATTTATACCAATACTCTGTCCTTAACATGATGAATACGACTACACTAATACACAAAAGACTTTTTTCTACCAAATGCATTCTGGGGAGACAGGCAGGAAGTGTTACTGACACGGTGTATCTAAACCCAGGAGGACTTGGGGACACTATTTGGTGAAAGGAAGTCTTTAAGCTTTTTCTAAATGGCAGTGAAATCAGTCCAATAATACCTCACCAACAGTTACTCTGCCCCTAGCTTTGGAATCACTCTTTGTTTAAGAACAAAACCTCTAAACTGTCACCAAAATGACCCTCACACAGGCACTTATGGCTTCTTGACATCTAAGGGGCAGGGGTCTCCCATGGACCCAGTGTGAAGCCCTTCATGACACCCTCCTCAGAATCGGGGACTTGGGTGTACCCAGCTGCTGAGGCACTCGCAGCAGACACAGCGGAGAAAGAAGAGGAACAGGCTGAGTCGTCTCTGCAGAAAGTGGCAGACAACTGTGCTGGATGAATAGACTTGGTGATCAGTCTTCTCCAACTTTCCCTACTGGTAGTTTGGAGAAAAATAACATTCTTGAGAGGCAGGATGAGAAGCAAGATCATGTACTCTCAGGATAGACAGTAACTTAAGCGTTAGATGTGGAGTTAAGATAAAACCCCCCTTTCTCATTTTGAAATGTGAAGAGGGAAGGGAAAATTAGCACAAGATTCCGCTGACCCAGGCCCCCCAGCTGCCAGGTGTCTGGAGAAATGGTGTCACCTCTCACTTATCTCCCATTAGACCTGAGCAGGGACAGCGGGGGACAGGAGCACTACAGGGCTGGCCTTGCTCCTGGTGACAGTCTGTGTGGTGTCAGCAGAACTGCCTCCGTCCCCCAGCCGAGGTGCAGGGGAGATGGGGAGAGACAGGTGCACAAGCTTCCATTCCCACTCCCTTCTGACTTGTCTTTTTTAGAATCTTGTTAAAATAAGAGAAAAAAAAAGAAAGAAAAGAAAAGAAAACCTCTACAGGAATATGTTCTGGTAGAAACCTGGACGGTATTTACTCTCCACTTGAAGAGCCCAGAGTTTAATGACTTGGCAATGTGATCGATATGATCTACGTAATTAGAGCAGCAGTTTGCATCTCGCAGGCACTAGATAAATTCCACTCTGCTGTTGTCAAAGTTTATCTTCCATCCAAACGTATTTAAGCATATGTGCTCCGGCTGGAGCCACGCCCACTCCTCCCAGATGGATCTGCTGGACCTTGGAGCGTCCGTGGCGCGGTTCAGAGAAAAGGGCTCTACGGAGCTGGCTCAGGACAGGGGAGTCCACAAAGGACACTGGTTGGTGACCCTGCAGAGCTGAGCTCCTAAGAGCAAGTGGGTGGAATATCAGCTTGCTGTCTGCCACGTGGGGGCACAGAAGAAGGGGGGCATCTGCAAGTTAGGGTGATTGACCCTCAGCAGAACCCAGCAAGCTGCCCCCCACCCCAGACCTTCGACGTGGGATGGTTTCTGTACTGTGGGAGGCCGGTCTGGTGTCCTGTTATGAGGGTCAAGCTGACATGCACTGTGCAATGTAATGCAACCCCCACCCACTCAGGAGAGGGAGGTCCTTAACCTCCTTTGAAGGCAAGGGACGCCATGTGGTATATGGCAGCCACTGGGCTGTCAGCAGGGCCAACGAG